>NC_056726.1:1076787504-1076830004 GCF_019279795.1 Protopterus annectens | reverse complement strand
CACACACACACACACACACACACACACACACACACACACACACTTGCCAGTATTGAGTTTAGAACCCCTACCAAGATAGTCATGTATACTACAGTGTTACACAGGTATCACATGTGCCACAGTGCTTATATGATTTCACCTTCTCCCAGGGTACTTCTAAGGTCTATGACATTTGCAGGCCTTGTAAAGTAAAGAGCACTGGGTGATACACAACATCAAAATGGTATAACCCACCCAGGATATGATCCTCACCAAAACTGACACATGCACACACACACACACACACACACACACACACACACACACACACACACACACACACACACACACACACACACACACACACACACACACACACACATACACTCTCTCTATCTCTCTCTCACACACACACACACACACACACGCACACACACACACACACACACACACACACACACACAGTTGCCAGTATTGAGTTTAAAACCCCTACTTATCTAGTTATTTCTACTACAGTGTTATGCAGGTATCACACGCGTCATGAAGCTTATATGATGTCATTTGGTTCCAAGGTACTTCTAAGGTGAATGACATTAGCAGGACTGTTAAATTATGGCACTGGTGGGAAAGTCCTCAAAATGCTTCTTCTTATAAACATACTCATTTACAAACACTTGCACACACATACACACACACACACACACACACACACACACACACACACACACACACACACACACACACACACACACATTTGCCAGATCTGAGAGTAGAACCCCTGCCTATTTAACTATTTGGACTATAGTGTTACACAGTTATCACATGCACTACAAAGATTACAGGGCTGACACTTGCCCAAAGGTGCTTATAAGGGGAATGACTTCAACAGGACTGCTAAAGTAGGGCACTGGGTGGGAATGTCCTCAAAATGCTTCTTTCTACAAACATACACAAACATTTGCCTGATCTAAGAGTAGAACCCTTGCCTATTTAGTGTTTTGGATTATAGAGTTTATTTATTTTATTTTTATTTATTTAATTTTACATTTATTACACAGTTATTGCACATACTACATATACTATGGGGCTGAAAACTGCCCAAAGGTGCTTATAAGGGGAATGACATCATCAGGACTGCTAAAGAAGGGCATTGGGTGGGAATGTCCTCAAAATATTTCTTAGTACAAACACACACACACACACACACACACACACACACACACACACACACACACACACACACACACACACACACACACACACACACACACATTTGCCAGATCTGAGAATAGGACTCTTGCCTATTTAGTTATTTGAACTATAGTGTTATGCAATTATCGCATGAGCTACAGAGATTACTGGGCTGCCAATTGCCCAAAGGTGCTTATAAGGGGAATGGCATCAGCAGGACTGCTAAAGTAGGGCACTGGGTGGGATTGTCCTCAAAATACTTCTTACTACAAGCACATATATGCACTTGCCGGATCTGTGAGTAGAACTCTTGCTTATCTAGTTATTTGGACTATAGTGTTACTCAGTTATTGCATATGATACTGAGATCATTGGGCTGACAAATGTCCAAAAGTGCTTATAACGGGAATGACATCACCAGGACTGCTAAAGCAAGGCACTGGGTGGGAAATTCCTCAAAATACCTCTGCCTACAAACATACACACATACATACACACACATTTGCCAGATCTAAGAGGAGAACCCCTGCATATCTAGTTATTTGCACTACAGTGTTATGCAGTTATCACATGCACTACATAGATTACTTGGTTGATAGCTGCCCAATGGTACTTCTAAGGTGAATGACAGCAGCAGATCTTGTGAAGCAGGGTAATGTGAAGTGTACTGAGTGAGAAGAGTCTCCTAATACTTAAACCTACACACACACACACACACACACACACACACACACACACACACACACACACACACACACACACACACACACACACACACAGGCACCCACACACACACACACACACACACACACACACACACACACACACACACAGACAGGCAGATGATGTGATATTATACCTCCCACCTCAGTACTAGTACACCATATATATGTCTGTGTATCACACACAATGGATGCAGATATATCACATATGTGCCACCTACAGCTGACTGAGGGTAATCCTGTCTGATGGGTGTGTGTAGGGACAGTTAAGGTGTACATTGCTGTCTGTATGCACAGACATGTATACACAGTATAGTCATATAGTCTGATGTGGGTTCCAACATGGCCTGTGATACTCTAAGCATAAGAGCATGCCCTATGTGACCTTCTATAGTGAGAATGGGACTCCATTCCAGAGATAGGTCTACTCCAGTTTAGGATTTTGTGTGCTACAGCCATACTTCTTAGGATTAAATAGGAATTTGCTAGGACTACTGAGTTTGTTTAGCAGATATTTTTTGACATATCTGTAGTGTGACACTGCAATGTACTGTGTCATTACCTAGTGTCACACATCCTCAGGTCATCACAGTGCTTTACCAGCCGAATACAAGTTGTATGATGCACAGGGCAATATTATAGGCCCAGCTATGTACATTCTTGCCCAACAAGGCCAGTTGGGAGGTGTGGCTACAGCCAGTTGACTGATGATGTTATGTAAATAGTCCAGCAACTTGGTGATATACTGGCTGGTGATGTCCTGCTTGTTTTGTATCTTTCTTACCTGAGATATTATGTCCTGGTTTGGCCATACCTCTCAAATGTACATTTTTTTGGCAGATTGTCCAGGTGTTTGGCCAGAGGTTTTGTCCAGTCTACATAAATTTGTGTTTTTATGGCAAGTCATTTGCATATAATTGAAGACTGATGTTACAAAATAATGACAGACATTACTGTTTCAAACTACATAACCTTCAGACAATTCCCACTACTGCAAACCCCTCATCCTAATAACTTTCTCAGTATATAAGGACAATATTTACAACACACGGCTTGTCCAGGTGTCTTGTTGTCAGAGGTTGGGAGGTATGGGTGTGGGTACAAAGTGCATTCTACTGTGCAGACATGTCCATTATATGTGTAGTATATTCCACATAGCACTGTGACTTCCAGGTATGTCAGTGGCAGAGCAGTAGGTGTAGCTGACATGCATAATAGTTGACACTGCAGTTATCTGCACAAGGCCCTATCAAAGACAGCACTGTACCTAGGCCACTACAAGACAACAGGCGGGAGTACATGCTGGCCAAATCCTGACAGTATTAACCACACATACACATAGCTCATTGACCCCTGCATATTGTGGGCATGCAACATATTTTCATGTGTATTAGGACACCCCTGGCTATGTGTGCTCTGCTGCTATTTCCCTGCAAACATACATGTTATTGCATTTCTGTGTGAATATGGGTGGGGAGTACACCTGAAAACTATACACATTTTCGCAGACTGTGTTGATATTTGCTTTCTATTTTGATTCCATTTAGCATACTATTGTGCCCTGTCTTGGGAACTAGAGGCATATCACTAAAGAGAACAAATCAGATTGTAATGGCATACATTTGAGTTTCAGACTTCTTACCCTCCAGAATCTTACTGCAACTGCAAGACCTGCTGTGCTATCACTGTGTAAGTCTGTAGGGGGGTAATTTAACATTGCCACCATTTGTGGGCATTTGCCAGGCATCTCTTTCTGGTTTTCTACAGCTGACTTGCTGGGTGAGTCTGAGGGGTGGGTATGGGACCCCCACACTACCATCCATGCCTGTGACTTATGATCCTCCAGTTATATGTTCCCCCTACATATACTGCAGTGGGATTTGCCACCTTGGGTACTACTGCATAGTGTGGGGAGGCCAGTATTGGGCAGACATTTCCTGGTATCCCACACAGCTGTCAGTTTGCTACTATCCCAGTAGGCTACCCCATTCCCTTGCATGCAACAATACCATAGATATGCTATCAGAACATACTGATACATGCATTTATTGTTAAGATGACTGACTTACCTTGTGCCTGCAGCAGTTGTGTGGACAGTGCTTGAGGGCTGCCTATTTTGGATGTATGCAGTACACTGCATATACATGATAAGTTACAGGTAGTGTGGTGTGTGTGTCATCCATTTTTACTGTGTGTGTGAGTTAGACAGGGATGTCAGTGCCTAGGTGCCTAGAGCATCCATATATGTGCTGTGCATTGCCTCTTTGTCAAGGTCAGGCCATACTGGGCATTCCTCCATCTGCCTAGAGGAGCTGGCTCTGGGGTTTCCTCCTCCGAGTCCCTCTGTGCCTGTGGGGACCTTGGCAATTGTGGAGGGCTGTGTGGCCCTTCCCCATACTCTTCCTGCTGCAGCTGTTTCTGCAGGATCATATTGTGTACCATGGCATATACTATGAACATGCATGCACATCTGATTGGAGAGTACTGCAAGGTTCCACCATATATGTCAAGGCACCAGAACCATGACTTGAGCATCACAAACACATGCTCGGTAATGATCCCGGTATGTGCTTGTGCCTCATAATGACATTCTTGAGTGGGTGTGTGTGCATTTCAGATGGGTGTTATCATCCATGGCTCCAGTGCATAGCCAGCAATCTCCACCAAATGGCCATATGGGATGTCCCCCCTGGAAAATCCCTGATACAGCTGTGAGGATTGCCAGATGAGGGAGTCATGATAGCTTTCAGGGCTGCCAGCGCACTCATTCATGATAATGCCCTGGGTATTGCACACAATCTGTCAGTTGATGGAGGAGAAGCCTTTGCAGTTTATGTAGACCCTACCCTGCTCACTGGGTGGTGCTTTGATGTGGATGTGCGTGCAGTTTATGGCACCCAATACTTTAGGGTATTCTGCTACATGGTGAAAGAGGCACATATTGCTGGTCAACTCCTCATAGGTGCTGGGGAAGTATATGTGCTCACTGGCATGTGGTAGCATGGGATCTGGGAACTGTTGGACTACCCTGGATACAGATGCCTGTGAGACCCCCATGATTTGCCCAGTAAGTCTTTGGAAAGTACCTGTGGCTAGTATTCTTAAGGCTATACATACCTTAGTACCCACTGGGATGGGTTCCCCTCTGTTCACTCTGACACTGAGGTGATGCCAGCACAGCTCAACAAGTTGCTGAAGTATGTCCCTGTCCACCCTGTAATGCTCTACTATCTCCAGATCATGTAGCCCTTGGTAGGTTACCCTGGATCTGAACACTCTTCTCCTCCTCCTTAGTCTGAGGCGGTTGTCAGCATTATCCTCCTCACTGCCATCAGCCTCCAGCACATACTGATGTATCTAAGCGACAGCAGCCTCTAGCATTTTGTCAGTTAAAATTCCCAGGTTTACTCCAGTGGCGCAGAGTTTGTGGGCAAAAACAGACTGAGGGGTGTATGCATACTTTATACTGGTGTGCTGCAGATGCTGCCTGTGTGATTGGATGAGTATGATACATTTCAGCTGCTAGCTATATATTATTTATGGCTTTATATGGCCCATTGTGTGTTGCAGAGTCCCAGATTAGTAAGTTGAACTTTATTTCCATTATTCTGCTAGTTCCCCTTTATTATTTTATTTTAGTAACATTTCCTCCTGTTTTCCACCCTGCAGCCACCTGCCAGCTATATCACTGAGTGCTTTGAATAGCGCATTGCAAGTTGCAGTGTCCCATATTAGTGATTTGTACTTCATTTCCTTTCTTCTGTTTGCTTTCCTATTTATGTCATGTTTAATCCCCGCGGTGCACCACACACACAGTTTCAGCTAGTGTAAACAATGCTGAGCTGAAAAGGCCCTCCCCCCTGGATGCAAACACGCTTAATGTTTCTTCACTCAGCTAAGCACAGCTAAGCAGCCTCAGACACAGCCCCCTTGCTTAGCCGTGTTTAGCTAAGTGCAAACTGGTGTTGTGGAGCTGCAGTGTAGCTTACACCAACCATGACGCCCCCCCCCCCTTTCATGTCAGCACTTCTCCTACTTACACAACTGCCTTACAGCTCATACACGGTTAGGTGCAGTTAGGCAATGGACTCCTTTTTGTGCTTCAGTAAATTTCCCTCAGTAGCATACCCCACTGACTTAGTCCATAGTTACAGCACTACACCAGAGCCTTCCCCCTTAGCAACCATTGTTCCCTGCTATTGTTTTGATTCTGCATGCCATAGACTATAATGGTAAAATGCAGATTTCCCTTAAAATGGCTTTTTCACATTTTTTTTTAATTTCCGCACTATCCCATTTCCACGTCGCTGCCCTACACTTAAACGGCCGAGATCTTACAAAAAATAAATATTTATTTTTATTATTTTTCAACACTTTCCCATGCCAATGGCAATATATTTGGGCATTGGCATGCCTTAGGGGTATAATACATTATTTTATTTGAGCTGTCATGCCTCCGTTTTGATTTTTGCAGAAACGTATTTGGCTAGTAGCCAAATACATTTCTGCAACTAGCACTATTCCTGCAAGGATGCCTGCCTGCTTCCTGAATTGCTAATTCACCTCATTTACATGGTTTTCACCAGCGAATGAGGTAATTAGCATTATTCAGTGGTGTCCATGCAGGAATACTGCTGCCAGGCTCTTGCACGTCCCCTGGCTTGTTTACAGGATTGCTCAGCGGCCATATTTCATGCAGTAACACTTACACTATTCTTGCACTCCATGTAAGCATTACTGAATCCCATGGATAGTTTAAAGCCACAGAGAGCACACCAACAGTGTAAGGTTATAATGTCTTCCACACATTTAGGACAGCTACTTCACCAGGCAGGGGCTACAGCTGGAGGTGTCTCAATTTACATAAAAAATAAATATACTTCAAGGCTGATTAGACAGGAAAATGCACTTGAGCTGATCCATGTTCAAATCACGATAGGGAAAATCCAATACCACTTACCTGCAAGCTCTATATCCCCCTCGTTGACCCAGGGAACCCATGCAATGTATTTAAATGTATTAGAAACACTAACCATCCAACCCAATACCATATTCATGGGTGACTTTAATTACCCCACTATTTACTGGGAATCCTATACAAAACCAAACGTGCATGCAAAAAGATTCCTGGAGTTTGTAAACACAAACTCCCTGGACCATATAGTCAATATGCCATCCCAGGGTGCAAATGTACTGGATCTAGTCCTCACTAATATGGGAGGCTGCTGCACATCCCCTACTGTAATGCCTTCCCTGGTAAGGTTAGATCACAAAATTGTCTCATTTGAAGTAAAAATAATACCTGGACTCCCAGCTAAACCTGAAATATTCAGGAACTATTCTAAGGCTAACCTCCTGGTATTGAGAACCTGGCAACATTTCAAGCCCACAGAAACCATGAAGCCACTTCTGCCTATGCAGAACTGTTCACAGGAAATCCTGTGCAAGCATGTTAATAGCTACATATAGGCAGATGTACCCACCAGGATGAAATACAGAACTAACTCAGAAAACAAGCCACCCTGGTGAAATAAAAAAAATCAACTGGCTGTATGACAGGCGGAAGAAAATCATGGCAACAATTAGGAGGTGCAGCAACCAGCAGGAAATAAGCATTCTCATCAAACCAGACAAAAAGATCAGAAGATAAATAAAGTCTACCAAAGCAAAATGTGAGATGAGTTTGGCCCTACAGGCCAAGGACAATCACAAAGCATTATTTAGCTATGTCCACAGCCTCAAAGGCAATACACAATTGTGTGCCAAGCTCATTGTAAATGGAGCCACCTATACTGAGCCAGAAAATATAGCACACCTCCTGGCTGATAAATTCATCTCCAACTTTATCCCTCTCTCACCCTCAACCATCCCTCAGGAAATATCATCAAATATAATAACTCCCCCTACTATCACTAGGGGACAGGTCCTTAATGCCCTCTCTAAGACCAAGAACACTGCATCAATGGGCCCAGACAATATCCCAAGATGCCTTGTTAATAGCATGAAACAGGACCTATCAGGGTCTCTAGAATTACTATTTAACTGTAGCTTCTAACAGGCTTAGTGCTTCATGAATGGAGAAAGGCAACAGTCATCCCTCTGCACAAAGGTGGGCCATCCACAGACCCTGGAAACTACAGACCCATAATTCTCACTAGTCTTATATGTAAAGCCATGGAAAGAATTATCATGGAGATGATCAATAGAGATACAGTAAACCTCCAGACACTGGACACAACCCAGTTTGGTTTCGACAAGTGTAGATCATGCATATTCAACCTGGTGAACATCTTCCAGAAGGTCACCAAAGCAGTGGATGAAGGCAAAGTCGTTCACACTTCCTGCCTTGACCTGGCCAAGGCATTTGACACAATACCCCACTCAACTATTGTTGACAAACTCAAGAGGTTAGGTATAAACCCATATGTCACCCAGTAGATAGCCAACTGGCTCAGAGACAGGACCAGGAAGTTAGAATTGGGAAGTTCACCTCTACGAAGAGCTCAGTCACAAGGGAAGTTCCTCAGAGATAAGTCCTTGGACCACTAATTTTTGGTATTTACTTCTCAGAAGTCAAGGCCAATGTCAGTGGTCTCTGGCTGACTAAATTTTCAGATGATTGCAAATTAGGAGCTGTCATTGAATCTCACACTGACGCAAATGTTCTCCAGGAGGTGCTGACAGAGACAAACAACTGGTGTCAGGGCCATGGACTAAAACTAAATGCCAAGAAATGCATACTAGTTTCTTTTGGAAGGTCATCCATCTCTGGTAATTATTATATTGACAACACCCTCCCTTAGAGTTGACCCAGTAGTCAGGGACTTAGGGATACACATAGATAGCAATCTAGCCTTTGATCATCATGTGTCTACAGTGGTGAGGAAATCATTCTATGCTGCATAACTTATAAACAAATGTATAACATCTAAGTCCAAGTAAGTCATTGTTCCACTGTATTCGGCATTCATCAGACCTATCATTGAGTACAATGTCCCCTTTGGTATGTACCTAAGCAGGCATATCCAACAATTGGAGTGGCCACAGAGGTCCCTCACTAAAAGAATACAGGGCTTAAGTAAAATGTCCTATTCAGACCACCTCAAAGCTCTATCCCTGTATTCTGTCTCCTACAGGTTTTTGAGGGGGGGGGATCTATGCCATGACATACAGGGAATTGTCAGACCTCACTCTGATGGACCTTCTGCATATCTGCAAAATAAACAGTACCAGAATTACCCATTCTAAAGACTTAAAACATTGCCTGTGATATAAACAGGACCTGCTGGAGAGAGAGGTATGTATCCCAGAGATTATCCCATCTCTAGAACAGGCTCCTCATCTTTGTGAAGCAGAGTTTCTCCCTAACCCAATTCAAGTGCAACTTGGACAATTGGAAGGGAAACTGGAAATTCATCCCTGGTTTGGTATATATGTCTCTAATGGTCAGAGGCAACCTGTAAATGGTTCATCTCCCAGGCCCATTCTTACACTTATCAAGGGTATCAGAACTTGTCAGAGATTTGGGATGCATAGCTAGGCTTAAAAAGGCCCTTGTAGTCATTAGCATAGTAAACACCTATGAACCTATGCAGTGATTGAGCTTTTGAAAAACTGGATCAGTCTTTGTATGATCTAGTAGCTCTGCAAGTCTTGTAGTATCAAAATTATGCACTTCCATGACATCAAAGTCAAAATTCTCTGTGTCAAGCTGTTCTGTTGTATTTCTGGGTGATCTGGATAAGGTATCAGCCAGATAAAGAAGTTTGCCTTTAGTAGTGACCATTTTGAAGTTGTACTTTTGCAATTTAAGCATCATTCTTTGTAATATCCCTGGAGCTGAATGCATAGGCTTCTTTAAAATAGTAACCATAGCTTCATGGTCAGTTTCAGTCTGGGTATCACAACTATAGATATAATCATGAAACTTGGAACATGCAAACACTATTGCCAAAAGTTCCTTCTCAATTTGAGCATACTGCTTCTCAGTCTGGGAAAGTGTTATAGATGTGCAAGCTACTGGCCTGCCCTCTTGAACAATAACTGTACCTAAACCAAACATTTAAGCATTGCAGGAAAGTTACTGGTTTGCTGACATCACAATATCTTAATGTTGGTGGGGTGGCAATTTTCTGCTGAAGATCTTCAAATGCTTTATGGTGCTGTTCTAGGCATGACCATGTAACATTTTTATGTGTGAGATCTCTCAAAGGTGTTGTCATCTCACTGAAGTCTGGTATACATTTGCCTAAATAGATGACCTTACCAAGAAAATGTTGTAGAGTTTGCACATTATCCGGCACTGGCATTTCAAGAATAGCTGCCTGTTTGGACGAGTTTGGTCTCAAGCCAATACTTGTAAATAAATTACCTACATATGTATCTTCTGGTAATCTGAATTTGCACTTTAGGGGATTGAGCTTTAATTCATTTCACATGCTTTGTGTAGAACTTTCTTAGGATTTCTGTCATGCTCTGTCTCTGACTAATAAATCTGCTATTATGGGACAAGGATAACCTGAAAAAAATTGTTCGATTACATGCTGAAAGACTTCACTTGTGAATTTATTCCAAATGGCATGCTGAGGAATCCATATCTTCCAAACAGAGTACTAAATGTAGTCAGTAGTGAAGATTTGTGATCAAGCATCACTTGCCAAAATGAAATCTGTGCATCTAAGACAGAAAATACAGTGGCATTCGGTATCAGGGCTGTGACTTCTTCAACTGTACACATAGGATGGTGCGATCTCTTTAATACTTTGTTCAAATCTGTTGGGTCAATGCATATTCTGATTTCATCTGAGCCTTTTTTTATGAGCTGTTACCATGGACGACACCCATTCCGTAGATTCTGTAACTGGACAAATGACACCTGCTGCACCATTTTATCCAAATGAGCTTTGACTTTATGCTACATAGTTACCGGAACTATTCTTGCTGGTCTGACAACTGTACTGATCTCTGGGTTTAATTTCATCGAATACACAACTGCAAGTTTGCTCAACATGTCATCAAAAACATCAGCATAATTGCAAAAATAGTGTTAGTGACATTGGAACCCAGACGTGCTAATTTTATAAACATATTTAGTAAAAAAAAGCAGATTCATTCTCAAGCTGTCTCTGAGACACAATAATGGCTGCACAGGTCTTCGAACTATATAGAATAATATGCTATAACAGTTCTTGGCCACATAACATGAAAGTACTACTGAGCCTTTGGTTTGAATTTCTTCACCTCCATAAGTAACAAGTTTCACACAACTAGTCACATTTAGTTGTTCAGCTCTCACCTTTGCAAAAGTATCTGCAGACATAACATTACAATTTGAACCAGTGTCTACTTTGAGTTCAGTGGATTTACCATTGATCCGGACAGTAGAAAACACTTAATTTCTTGCCAATAAATCTACTACATAAATCTTTTCAGCAATTACTGACACACCATTAACATAAAAGGTGGACTGTTGCAGGTCTATTTGATCAACTTGCTTTTTTGGTTGACCCTTCTTTGTAACCATGTGAGGTTTACTTGAGTTACAAAATGTTTGAAAATGCTTCCATTTCTTACATTTGTGGCATTGCTGACCAAATGCTATGCATGTTTCTCTTTTAGACTCATGGCTGGCACATCAATTGTGACAGCTAATAACAAAGTTTGATTTAGATTTTGCTGATTCATCCTTGTGCTGTACTGATCAGTGTCTGTTCTGCACTGAGCAACCTTGATTCTTCACAGAGCATGCTCCTTTAACTGAACTGGTCTTGGAATTTGCTAAAAGACTATGGGGATTTACTTAGACATCCCACAGGGGCAGCTGCTGCCATGTTGTTAGGTCAGCTTTTGCCAGCCACATGTTACATTAGCTCTAGAGCCTGGTGAAACCATGCGCTTATCACTTGCAAGCATACTTGTGTGCCTTTCTGTAACTTCATGGATCTGAAAAACTTCAATGGTTTTTCTCAGCATTAAATCACTGTCATGAAGCAAAATCATTCTCATAGCATCAGTATTAATACCGCACATGAGTCTGTCCTTTATTAACTCATCTTTTAAATCACCAAACTCATACTTTTTAGCTCTATTTCTCAGGTCAGTAATATAAGCTGCAAAAGTTTCCCCTTGCTTTTGATCTCATGTAAAACAAATGCCTCTCTAATGTATCATTAGTCTGGCAGTTATACATTTCTCTGAATTTGCACTTCAATCACTCGGGGGTCTTCCCTTGATTCAGCCTGCATGACAATGCTATGAGTTTCCCCTTCACCTTCATACACTACTGGTGCATATACAAATGAGTGATCCCTTTCAATGGCCTCTGACCATACGAGGTTTAGAAAAATGAATGCCCTGGTGCATGCATCTTTATCAGAATAAGCTGCTTATATAAATATATCATACCCTTGCTCAAATCTGCAATATTCTGATCAAATACAAGTGGTAGGGGGTTTTAAAATCCATCTGTCATATTTAAACATCTCAGTGTACACTTTTGCAAGCATGCATGAGCACAAACATTTATACATACACATATACATGTGCCTGAAATTTATGCCAGTACCTGTAACTATGCCCAAAGGCAAAATAAGCCTCTGTATAACTGAACTTTGAGTAATAAGTCTCCCGAATACTGTGATACTTTTGAAATCACCTTACTGTAAAGGTCACTTGCCCTGAAATTACTTTACTATGAAAGTCATTTATCTTGAAATTGCTTTACTATAGAAGTCATTTATCATCATTTTAAGAAACATTTTGAACAACTGCACTGTATGAATAAACTGGGCAAAAGGAGCTGAGAGTGAGAAATATTTTAAAGTAACTGTGCTTTGTGAATAAACTACTCTGAAGTAATTACACTTTGTGAAAAAAAAAACTCTTGAAGTAATTGCACTTTGTGAATCAAGTGGGTAGAAGAAGCTCAGAGTGAGAAAAACTTCAAAGTAACTGCACCTTGCAAATAAACAGTAAACAGCACACTGAAATTCCCCCAAAATGGCTGTACCTTGCCAAATAACTCTGTACAGGGCAACAAACACTCTGTAATGGTAGCACTCTTTTAATAGACATGCCTGTGCACAAGAAAACTTTCAAAAATGTCTGTATTTGGCTGCACTTTACAAAATAGTTGTACTTTAGACATGACAAACTCTTCAGAATAAAAGCACAATAATGAACACACACTGTAAACACTTTTACACACCTTGAGTTACTTCAAACAACTCTAGCTATGCTATTCCAGGCTTCAATCAATGCAAAATAGTAGTTTATGCCAAAACACAGTAATCTGCCAAAACACATTTAGTCACCTTGCTTCATTTCATAGGTTCATATGTAGGTACTAGGCTATTCGCCCAAGGGCCTAAGTAAGCCTAGCCAACAAGGTTCCCTGGCTTATGCCACCCAAGAAAGTTATTTTCCTGTGCCCCTGTCGAGCAGAGCCACAGAAGTGACCCGGGGGGGTATTTCCTATTTCCCATTCACTCATCAAGATTTTTCTTGAAGAGTACTAATGAGGAACTTTGATTAACATAGATGGGTAGGGTAGTTTGTTCCAGAGTATGGGAAGTCTCTGGGACAGGAATCTATCCCTCCATCATGTCCTGTTTATTGTGGTGACAAGGTTTAGGTCCCTAGAGTGTGTAGCTTGGAGAGATTGGGATTTCTTTAGGTGTAGCATGTCCAACAGCTCTGGGATGACATAGCTTTATATGTTAGGCAGACTTCACCTTGGACTAGGCGATATGCTACGTAGTAAAGCTGGATTATTTTGAGATGGTCAGTGTAGGGCATCTGTTTGAGGCCAGTAATCTTCTTTATGAGGTACTTCTTTGGCCTTTTCAGCTGCTGCTGCAGATGTCTTGCGAGGTACATTCCAAAAAGAGGCATTGTACTCTATAATGGGTCTAATGAGTGTCGAGTAGAGGGGAACAATGACCTCTTTTTTCCTGGATGAGAACCCTTTTGTGATGAGGTGTGCCATGTAGAATGATTTCCTGACTACTGTGGTGATGTGATCATCAAAGGAGGGACTACTGTCCACCTGGGTCCCAAGGTCTCTTATCAAACATTAGGCATTAAGTAGACTGCCGCCTATGTAGTAGTTCATGGGTACAGAGTTTTTACCTAAGGGGATGTACTTTTTGACATTGAGCTTGAGGCCATGGCTCTGACATCAGGCATCTGTCTCAGTGAGGTCCTTCTGTAGGATGTCAGCATCATTTGGGGACTCGACTATGGCTCCTAGTTTGCAGTCATCTGTGAACTTCATTAGTCATAGGCCTTCTGTGTTAGCTTGTACTTCAGAGAAGTAGATACCAAACAGGAGAGGTCCCTGTGGTACTTCACTTGTCACTGGTTTGAAGTCAGATTTGGAGTCTGCAACTTATACAGTGTGGGTTCTGTCAGTGAACCAGTTGGCAACCCATCTTGTGATGCAGGGATTTATACCTAGTTTAGTGAGTTTAGCTATAATTCCAAAATGGGTGATGATGTCAAAAACCTTGGTGAGGTCAAGATAGGCTGTGTGAACCACCTTACCCTTGTCTATGTCTTTGGTGACTTCCTCAAAGAAGCAAAGAAGTTGATCAGGTTCAGGAGGCATGATCTGCCTGTCACAAACCCGAACTGGGTGGGGTCCAGAGTTTGGAGGTTACCAATGTCTTTGTTTATGAGTTCCATGATGATACGTTCCATGGCCTTACAGATCAGGCTCATCAGGCTAATGGGGGGATAGTTCCCAGGATCGGTGGTGGCTCCCCTTTTGTGGAGTGGGATAACTGTTGCTGTGCACCATTCAGTGGGAACAAAGCCTGACGTGAGGCTATGATTCAACATGGCGCTTAGGTAGGGAGGCAGTTCGTTCTGTAGTTCATGTAAAATGCAGCCTGGGATGTTGTCCAGTCCCACGGATGCTATGTTTTTGGCTTTAGAGAGTGTAGCTTTTATCTGTGTAGTTGTGATTACTGGGACCCTGCAGTCTTCTTTTATAGATATGGGCCCTTTAGAGGGTGAGAGGGGGGTAAAGTTAGCACTGAACCTATCTGCCAGGATGTTGGCAATATCAGTTGGTTCTGTAATTTTCATGCCGTTGTACTGTAACTCAGAGCTGATATGGGTGTTGCCATTGAGATTATTGACATAGCTATAGAGTGCTTTGTGGTTGTCCCTAGAATCAGTGGGGATTTTGCTTTCATAGCTAGCTTTGGAGGATCTTATATGGGATCTCAGCTTCTTACTGAGGCTGACCAGGGAGCTCCTCCACTAATTGTATTTTACTCTCTTTTGCAACAGTTTCTTCCTTCTGTTGTAGAATTTGTTTAATGCAGGGGGCCACCAGATTGGCTTCCTTTTTTTGGAGGATAGTATCTTGGTTCTGTTTGGGATAGTACGATCCATGCACTCGTGTAAGTGCTTATAGAGTGCATTTGTGTAGGATTCAGCATTTCTAACTGTATTGTCCATCTGCATGGGTGTCATGAAGTTCATCACTTCTGTCTTAAGAAGCATGAATTTGGCTTTGGAGAATTTTTTTACCATGGTTTCCTTATTGGAAGGTGGGGGCAGGATGTGGATATCTAGGGTGATTAGCTTATGGTCATATCTGACCAATGAGGAGTTGACTTCAGGTGTGGAACACCGGTCACTCATGTTGCAATTACTAGTTCTCGGATATTGTTGCCTCTGGTGGGGGTGTGGATTAGTTGATCCAGGGCATTAGAATTAATGAATTCTAGAAAGCGTTGAGCAAAGGAGTTGGTACATGAGTAGTTTTCCCAGTTAATGGTGGGGTAGTTGAAATCGCCCATTATTAGAGTGTTTGGTTGAACCCTAATATTTTCTAGTATATCAAGAAAAGAGAAGTGGGAATCCTGGGGCATGGTAGGGGATCTGTAGCAAGCTACAATTTAGATTGCAGTTTTGCCTACAGTTAGTCACACTTGGATAACTTCAGATGAATTATGCTGAGCAACTAGCCTTGAGGTATGGATATCCTTAATGAATATGGATACACCTCCACCTTTGGTGTTCTGGTCCAGTTTAGATGCCCGAAAAAGTGTGGTATGACTTATAGCCTGGTAATGCAGGGGTGCTCTATGGAGCCTTTAACCAGGTCTCAGTCACTGCACAGATATCGATGTTCTCCATTTTAAGGAGTGCCTCAAGTGAGTGCCATTAGAGATTTAGACTTCTAGCATTGAGTAGCATCACTGTCAGTTTTTGCTTGCCTGTTCCTGTTACGGTGGTGAATTTGTCATTTGAACTTTACCTAAAAAGGCACTATAGGGGCAGCAAGAGCCTTAGCCATTATCTGGAATCCCAGGGGTGACAGGTGCAGGCCATCTCTAGCAAAGCATCGTGGTCTGACGTCCATGTCATCCCAGGCAGACAGATACTGGATCCCCTTAGAATGACACCCAATCATTTTGTCCTTGTACTGTGGTATCATTCCGGGCAATGGCAGGATACTGCTCAATGTGCTCTTTTCTGCCCTTTCTGTTATATTCATTTTGCTCATTTAATCCCTTTCATGCCCAATATACTTTCTTGTGCAGATTTTAACTCTAAATGTGCTCGTTTTACAATTCTGAGGTAGTTCTGAACCACTTATGTAGTTTTCTGATATTTGTTTCAATAAGTAACTTGGTTTCAAACATTTCATTTGATTAATCAGCTTTTTATGCTTCTCGTTTGCTTAATAAATGTTTCTGTGCTATTCGTTTGCATAGTAATGTGTTTTGTGCCCTTGTAGTGCTCCATTTTATCTTTTTAATTAATAAATCGTCTCTGCTTGTTTTCATTACCTTTACCTTGTTTCTGACCCTTTTTTTGCTCTCATTTCACTTCGTTTGCCGTCACCATTAGCTCTGCACCACTTGGCTCTGAAGAGTAGTCTTTATCATCCAGTTTCAGACTACGTCACTCATCTGGTCAGGATGAAACAAGCAAACATCATGAGTTCTTGTTCAAGCAGCTTTATTATATACAAACACATCCTAAATGAGGTGAAGTAACTTTAACTTATAAACAACTAGCTGTCATGCACATAGATGTTAACACTCTGCACCCTTAAAATGGCACTGAAGCTAACACATGCTTGGAATTTATATACAGACACATCACAAATGAGGCTAAGTAACATTAACGTATAAACAAACTATCATGCACATAGATGTTAACACTCTGCACCCTACAAATGGCACTGAAGCTAACACATGCCTGGTATTTATATACAGACACATCACAAATGAGGCTAAGTAACTTTAACTTATAAACAAACTAGCTATCATGCACATAGATGTTAACACTCTGCACCCTTAAAATAGCACTGAAGCTAAGACATGCTTGGTATTTATATGCACACACATCATAAATGAGGCTAAGTAACTTTAACTTATAAACAAACTAGCTATCATGCACATAGATGTTAACACTCTGCACCGTTAAAATGGCAATGAAGCTAACACATGCTTGGTATTTATATGCAAACACATCATAAATGAGGCTAAGTAACTTTAACTTATAAACAAACTAGCTATCATGCACATAGATGTTAACACTCTGCACCCTTAAAATAGCACTGAAGCTAACACATGCTTGGTATTTATATGCACACACATCATAAATGAGGCTAAGTAACTTTAACTTATAAACATACTAGCTATCATATACTTAGATGTTAACACTCTGCACCCTTAAAAAGGCACTAAAGCTAACACATGCTTGGTATTTATATACAGACACATCACAAATGAGGCTAAGTAACTTTAACGTATAAACAAACTATCATGCACATAGATGTTAACACTCTGCACCCTACAAATGGCACTGAAGCTAACACATGCTTGGTATTTATATACAGACACATCACAAATGAGGCTAAGTAACTTTAACTTATAAACAAACTAGCTATCATGCACATAGATGTTAACACTCTGCACCCTTAAAATAGCACTGAAGCTAACACATGCTTGGTATTTATATGCACACACATCATAAATGAGGCTAAGTAACTTTAACTTATAAACATACTAGCTATCATATACTCAGATGTTAACACTCTGCACCCTTAAAATGGCACTGAATCTAACACATGCTTGGTATTTATATACAAACACATTGTAAATGAGGCTAAGTAACTTTAACGTATAAACAAACTATCATGCACATAGATGTTAACACTCTGCACCCTTAAAATGGCACTGAAGCTAACACGTGCTTGGTATTTACATGCACACACATCATAAATGAGGCTAAGCAACTTTAACTTATAAACAAACTAGCTATCATGCACATAGATGTTAACACTCTGCACCCTTAAAATGGCACTGAAGCTAACACGTGCTTGGTATTTATATACAAACACATCACAAATGATGCGAAGTAACTTTAACTTATAAACAAACTAGCTATCATGCACATAGATGTTAACACTCTGCATCCTTAAAATGGCACTGAAGCTTACACATGCTTGGCATTTATATACAAACACATCATAAATGAGGCTAAGTAACTTTAACTTATAAACAAACTAGCTATCATGCACATAGATGTTAACACTCTGCACCCTTAAAATGGCAATGAAGCTAACACGTGCTTGGTTTTTATATTCACACGCATCATAAATGAGGCTAAGTAACTTTAACTTATAAACAAACTAGCTATCATACACATAGATGTTAACACTCTGCACCCTTAAAATGGCACTGAAGCTAACACATGCTTGGTATTTATATACAAACACATCACAAATGAGGCTAAGTAACTTTAACTTATCAACAAACTAGCTATCAAACACATAGATGTAACACTCTGCACCCTTAAAATGGCACACTGAAGCTAACACATGCTTGGTATTTATATGCACACACATCATAAATGAGGCGAAGTAACTAACTTATAAACAAACTAGCTATCATGAACATAGATGTTAACACTCTGCACCCTTAAAATGGCACTGAAGCTAACACATGTGCACAGACATCATACATGAGGCGAAGTAACTTACATAAATAAATTAGCTATCATGCACTCAGATGTTAACACTCTGCACCCTTAAAATGGCACTGAAGCTAACACATGCTTGGTATTTATATGCACACACATCATAAATGAGGTGAAGTAACTAACTTATAAACAAACTAGCTATCATGAACATAGATGTTAACACTCTGCACCCTTAAAATGGCACTGAAGCTAACACGTGCTTGGTATTTATATACAAACACATCACAAATGATGCGAAGTAACTTTAACTTACAAACAAACTAGCTATCATGCACATAGATGTTAACACTCTGCATCCTTAAAATGGCAGTGAAGCTTACACATGCTTGGTATTTATATACAAACACATCATAAATGAGGCTAAGTAACTTTAACTTATAAACAAACTAGCTATCATGCACATAGATGTTAACACTCTGCATCCTTAAAATGGCAGTGAAGCTTACACATGCTTGGTATTTATATACAAACACATCATAAATGAGGCTAAGTAACTTTAACTTATAAACAAACTAGCTATCATGCACATAGATGTTAACACTCTGCACCCTTAAAATGGCACACTGAAGCTAACACATGCTTGGTATTTATATGCACACACATCATAAATGAGGCGAAGTAACTAACTTATAAACAAACTAGCTATCATGAACATAGATGTTAACACTCTGCACCCTTAAAATGGCACTGAAGCTAACACATGCGCACACACATCATACATGAGGCGAAGTAACTAACATAAATAAACTAGCTATCATGCACTCAGATGTTAACACTCTGCACCCTTAAAATGGCACTGAAGCTAACACTTGCAAGGTATTTATATAAAAACACATCATAAATGAGGCTAAGTAACTTTAACTTATAAACAAACTAGCTATCATGCACATTGATGTTAACACTCTGCACCCTTAAAATGGCACTGAAGCTAACACATGCTTGGTGTTTATATACAAACACATCATAAATGAGGCTAAGTAACTTTAACTTATAAACAAACTAGCTATCATGCACATAGATGTTAACACTCTGGACCCTTAAAATGGCACTGAAACTAACACATGCTTGGTATTTATATACAAACACATCACAAATGAGGCTAAGTAACTTTAACTTAT
Organism: Protopterus annectens; assembly: GCF_019279795.1. Lineage (NCBI taxonomy): Eukaryota > Metazoa > Chordata > Ceratodontiformes > Protopteridae > Protopterus > Protopterus annectens. The sequence continues at coordinate 1,076,809,984 of NC_056726.1, read as the reverse complement.
CAACAAACTAGCTATTATGCACATAGATGTAACACTCTGCACCCTTAAAATGGCACTGAAGCTAACACATGCTTGGTATTTATAAGCACACACATCATAAATGAGGTGAAGTAACTAACTTATAAACAAACTAGCTATCATGAACATAGATGTTAACACTGCACCCTTAAAATGTATCATGAACATAGATGTTAACACTGCACCCTTAAAATAGCACTGAAGCTAACACATGCTTGGTATTTATATGCACACACATCATAAATAAGGTGAAGTAACTAACTTATAAACAAACTAGCTATCATGCACTCAGATGTTAACACTCTGCACCCTTAGAATGGCACTGAAGCTAACACATGCTTGGTATTTATATACAAACGCATCATAAATGAGGCTAAGTAACTTTAACTTATAAACAAACTAGCTATCATGCACATTGATGTTAACACTCTGCACCCTTAAAATGGCACTGAAGCTAACACGTGCTTCATATTTATATACACACACATTATAAATGAGGCTAAGTAACATTAACTAATAAACAAAATAGCTGTCATTCACATAGATGTTGTCACTCTGGCTGTACCTTCAAAAATGGCACTGAATCTAACATGTACTTGGTATTTATGTGCACACACAGATCTTGGAAATGCTTCTTAAAGGTACAACACACTTGTTATTCTGCAAAGTTGAATCAACAACTTTCACAGTATGTGCTCTGTCAGTTAGTCAATTTGTTACCCATGTAATGATGTAAGGTTTAATCCCCAGCTGGGAGAATGATACCTGCATGGGGGATTGTGTTAAAACTCTAGACCAGATGAGGATAGCCAGCCAGAATGTACTGTCTTACCTTCATCCCTGCCTATCACACAGAATCATAGATCACATATCACATAACTCATCACATACACCTTCTGACACTTTGAATACACACTGAAACACAACCTCCATACAGACTATGTTCGTGTGAAAGGGTATACATCAACATGCATCTGTGTGAGTTGGAGGGAGACAGCACCCAATACATGACTATATATATGTATATATATATATATATATATATATATATATATATATATATATATATATATATATATATATACATCCTTACTCTCCTTATCTGTGAGGTAGACTAACATGTCCTCATAGACCTTTTCTAAATGGACACTAGTAATATCCCAGCTTTGTGCAATAGACCTGTGTGAGTTGTTAATGCTATATTATGTCTGTTACATCTATTAGATGTCATCAAAGAGGTCATTGAAGGCATGCATGATGACAAAACTATCATCCTTTTGAACCTGACAAACCCAAGGTATTTGACATAAATCCACACTGAGCTATTATTCACTCAACACTGTCAGATATGGCTATATACATCTATATCACCAAGGGAGTAGACAACTCTAACACATACATAGCATCTAAATATGTTGAAATGTGTGACGTGACCTATATCTCAGATCCAGTGATCACGTCTGCACAACAGGGCTGTCTGCTAGATCTTTTCCTGTCCATTATTTAAATGACAGACATCACAGATGACATACACATCCTGTGTCCAAACAGCTCTGAGTAGGCTTTGCACAAAACCTGCACAGAATTTATTGAATCCCATGGCTTATGTACAATACTATTTACAAATGTACATATTTACAAATGTATACGTTGTACAAATGTCCATATCTCTCCATTATTGTCATGCAATCATAGATTTCTTACTTTCATTAATAGGTTATACTTATATCTTCCTTATCTTGTTTGACCCCCCACTCTTTTTCCACAACCACCGTATAAAGTTCCCTAAAATTACTGCTAGTATCCATTTACCAGTAAACATGATTTCATTAAGCCTTTCATTCACAATTGTCCACATAATATAAAATAATCTTTTCTCTCTACTTTTATTAACATATTTCTTATTTTTATGGATATGATATCCATACACAATCATACTGTTATTTATTTCATGTATTTCCTTTATATTTTCAAATACATTTTCTTTACATAATTTTCTGCACAATTTTACAACTGTTAAACATTGTAAGAAAGCATATTCTGTACTTTCTTCTTTCCCGCAATGTATACAAACTCTTTTACTGATTTTTTTATATGGCATATTTCCCTTTGTTGGTAATGTATTAATCAAAATCAAAGTCAAAGCAAACTTTATTGTCTTTTACCTACATCATAGTGTAGCTGAATGAAATTTCATTGCTTTGTTACCACTGCAAGGACATACATAAAGAAACATATTTTAGTAAAAAGTAATGTGACAACACACAAACCTAACATTTAAAGAGAAATAGATAGAACAACATATTGGCATTGCACAGTGTATATTGCATTCTCTAGAAGAACAGTTAGAATTGCACATTCAGTAGGGACACCAACTATCTATATTGTAGTCATATAAAATGAATAAAATTAATAACGTGATGAGCCTGCAATGTGTACTCTTCCAGAACATATATAGGCCCCCACATCTGACTCAAGATACCCACTCCACCTATCTGCAACTATTCAAATCTATCAAAATTCAACCATTTACCCTGATCCTGAGTGACTTTAACTACCCAACCATACACTGGAAAAACTACTCATGCCAGAATGCAAATGCCCAGAGATTCCCCGATTTTATAAAATCAAATGCCTTAGAGCTAGTCAATACCCCCACAAGAGGTGATAATATCTTGGTCTTGGTATTAACCAACATGAGTAACCACTGCAGAACCTCTATAGTATCATCCTCCCTGGTAAGATCCAACCATAAAGCGGTATCTTTTGAAGTCACCATCTCCCCTGACCCCCTTCTAGCTTGTGTCAAACAAAAAAAAACTTCTCCAGAGCTGATTACAACCTCCTGAGGGATTGTATAAACAGCTTCACAGCCCCTAACCCCTGTGTAGGAACTGGCAGCAATGTCCAAATCTACACCAAAGTACTATATGAGCACTTATATGGATGCATGGATTCAGGAATACCTGACAGGAAAAAAATCATCCTCTGCAAGGAGGAGTAAACCTGTCAGGTAGCCATCTGCAATAAATGAATTATATAGCAAAAGGAAAAAAAATGCTGTCCTGGGCCAAGAAGGAACAGATGCCCAATTGGAAGCAATCTCTCCATAGCCTGAACAAGCAAATAAGAGCACTAGTGAAATCCTCTAAAGCCAACTTCGATTCCAAATTGGCCACATCTACTAGACACAATCATAAGTCCTTCTTCACATATGTCTGCAATCTCAAAGCAAGCACCAGATCTGTTCAGAATTGGTGGTGAAGGACATCACATAGACAAATCCTGTAGATATAGCCAACCTACTGTCTCACAGAGTCAGTGAAAACTTCACCCCTCTGTCCTGCCATCAGTAAATCAGGACATCCCCAGTTCCTGCCTCCCCTCCCCTTATCTCTAGGGAACAGGTAATCACTGCCCTCTCACAGGCAAAAAAATACAGCGTACATGGGACCAGATAACATCCCAGGCTGCATCCTACATGAACTCAGGCATGAACTTGCAGCATGATTAGGCACCCTATTCAACCAAAGCCTGAGTATCAGCTTTGTCCCAGCCAAGTGGAGGACAGCCGCTGTCATCCTTTTACACAAAGGTGGAGTGTCCACCAATCCAGGAAAGTATAGACACATCAGGCTAACTAGCCTGATCTGCAAGACCATGGAATGGATAATCATAGACCTCATTAACAGGGACATTGGAAACTTCCAAACACTCGACCCCTCACAGTCTGGCTTTGTCAAGGGGAGGTCATGTCTGTTCATAGGTTCATAGGTAGGTACTAGGCTATTGGCACTAGGGCCTATATATGCCTAGCCAAAATGGTACCATGGCTTTTGGAACCTAAGAAAAATTATTTTCCTGTGTACCTGTCACACAGAGCCACAGAGGTGATCCCCGTGGTGAATTCCTATTTCCCATCCAATCATCAAGATTTTTGTTGAAGAATGCTAATGAGGAGCTTTGTTTGATATAGATGGGTAGTTTGTTCCAGAGTATGGGAAGTCTCTGGGACAGGAATATATCCCTTCAGCATGTTCTGTTTATTGTGGTGACAAGGTTTAGATCCCTAGAGCATGTAGCTTGGAGGGATTGGGATTTCTTTAAGTGGAGCATGTCCAACAGCTCTGGGTTTGACATAGCTTTGTATGCTAGGCAGAAATCGCCTCTGTTAGGTGATATGCGATGGAGTAAAGCTGGAGTTTTTTGAGATAGTCTGTGTAGGGCATCTGTTTGAGGCTGTTAATCCTCTTTGTGAGGTATTTCTGCAGCCTTTCCAGTTGTTGTAGATGTCTTGTGAGGTACATACCAAAAGGGGTGTTGTACTCTATAATGGGTCTAATGAGTGATGAGTACAGGAGAACAATGACCTCTTTTTTTTCCTGGATGAGAAACCTTTTGTGATTAGGTGTGCCATGTAGAAGGATTTCCTGACTACTGTTCAATGTGATTATCAAAGGAGAGACTACTGTTCACCTGGGTCCCAACGTCTCTTATCACACTTACGGTGTTAAGTAGACTACCACCTATATAGTAGCTCATGGGTACAGAATTTTTACCAAAGGGGATAGCAATGCACTTTTTGGCATAACGCTTGAGGCCATGGCATTAATACCAGGCATCTGTCTCAGTGAGGCCCTTTTGTAGGATGTCCACATCGTTAGGAGTTTCAATTATGGCTCCTAGTTTGCAGGCATCTGCGAACCTCATTAGCCAAAGACCTTCTGTGTTAGCCTGTACTTCTGAGAAGTAGATACCAAACAGGAGAGGACCCAGGACTGAACCCTGTGGTACTCCACTTCTCACTGATCTGAAGTCAGATTTGAAGTCTGCTACTTTCACAGTGTGGGTTCTGTCAGTGAGCCAGTTGGCAACCCATCTTGTGACATAGGGATTTATATCTAGTTTAGTGAGTTTATCTATAATTCCACAGTGGGTGATGGTGTCAAAAGCCTTGTCAAGATCTAGATAGGCTGTGTGAACCACCTTGCCCTCATCTGCAGCTTTGGTGACTGCTTCAAAGAAGTCTATCAGTCTTTGGAGACATTGTCTGCCTTTTACAAATGGAACTGTGTGGGGACCAGAGTTTGGAGATTACCAACATCTTTGTTTATAAGTTCCATGATGATACGTTCCATGGCCTTGCAGACCAGGCTCATTAGGCTAATGGGGCAGTAGTTCCCGGTGTCGATGGTGGATCTCTCTTTGTAGAGTGGGATAAACATTGCTGTGCACCATTCAATGGGCACAAAGCCTGAGGTGATGCTATGATTGAACCTGGTGCTTAGGTGGGGTGCCAGTTCATTCTGTAGCTCATGTAGACCTCCGCGTGGGGATGTTGTCAGGTCCCACGGATGCTGTGTTCTTGGCTTTGGAGAGTGTGTTTTTTACCTGTGCAGTTGCGATTACAGGAACTTTGCATTCTTCCGGTATAGAGATGGGCCTTTTACGGGGTGGGGGGGGTAAAGTTAGCAATTAACCTATCTGCCAGGATGTTGACAATATCAGTTGGTTCTGTATATGTAGTGCCATTATGCTGTAACTCAGAGCAGATCTGAGTGTTGCCATTGCGATTCTTGACATAGATATAGAATGCTTTGTGGTTGTCTTTAGAATCAGTGTTGATTTTGTTTTCATAACTCGCTTTGGAGGATTTTATGAGGGATCTCAGCTTCTTACTTAGGCTGACCAGGAAGTTCCTTCAATCATGCGTTTTTACTCTTTTTTGCAACTGTTTCTTTCTTCTGTTGTAGAGTTTGTTTATGGCAGGGGACCACCAGATTGGCTTCCTTTTTTGGAAGATAGCATCTTGGTTCTGTTAGAGATGGCACGATCCATGCACTCATGTAAGTGCTTATAAAGTGCATTTGTGTTGGATTCAGCAGTCGTACCTCTATTGTTCATCTGCATGGGTGTCGTGAAGTTTGACATTTATGTTTTAAGAGTGAAGCTGGCGTTGGAGAAATTTTTTACAGTGGTTTCCCTAATGGGGCGTGGGATGTGGATGTCTAGTCTGATTAGCTTATGGTCTGATCTGACCAACGAGGAACTGACCTCTAGTGTGGAACACTGGTCACCCATGTTGGTAGGTCTAGGATATTATTGCCCCTGGTGGGAGTGTGGATAAGTTGATCCAAGGTGTTGGAATTTATGAATTCCAGAAAATGTTGAGCAAAAGATTTGGTACATGAGTAGTTTTCCCAGTTAATGGTGGGGTACTTGAAATTGCCCATTGTTTGGGTGTTGGGTTGTACCCTAATATTTTCCAGTGTATCAAGAAATGAGGAGTGGCAATCCTGAGGCATGGTGAGGGATCTGTAGCAAGTTACAATTTGGATTGAGTTCTTGCCCAGAGTTAGTTGCACTTGGATAATCTGGTTGACTTCTTTGAGACAATCACCAAAGCAATGGATGAGGGGAAGATGGCACACACTGCCTACCTTGCCATGACCAAAGCCTTCAACACTGTTGAAGTGGTGTACCCCAGGTTGAGGTCTTAGGACCTGTGTTATTTGGGATATACTTCTCTGAGGTGCAGGCCAAAACTAGTGGGCTATGGCTGACCATGTTTGTAGATGACTGCAAGCTGGGCACAGTCATTAATTCCCCAAGTGATGTGGACATCCTCCAAGAGGGTCTCACACAAGCAAATGACTGGTGCCAGACACATGGCCTCAAGCTGAATGCCCTAAAATGCATTATCATCCCCTTTGGGGAGAGTGAAGTCCCCACATATTATCACTTCAATAACAACATCCTAAGAACGCAATCAGTCATGAGATATTTGGCACCCATGTTGATAACCTGAATTTTCACCACTATGTTGCTTCCATTGTATGGAAGGAAGGCTTTCTAAATGGCTCATTTCATAAGTAAGGGTATCTCATCCAGGGACAAGCAGGTCATAACGTTCCTGTATTCTTCCCTTATAAGGCCAATTATTGAGTATAACACCGCCTTTGGCATGCGCCTCTCAAAGCCCTTGCAGCAGCTGGAGAGACCACAGAGGTTCTTCCCCAGGAGAACAAAAAAACTGGGTATACCCTCAAACTCTCATTGAAATTACAGCAAAGACATCTAGTAAATCATTATACTGGGCATGTTGATAAAGAAGTACAGAGTTTACTGCAATAACATTTACTACATCATTATACTGAGCATGTTCATAAGGAAGTACAACAATGACAACAATAACATCTACTACATCATTATACTGGGCATGCTCATAAGGAAGTACAGCGGTGAGTACAATAACATGTACTACATCATTATACTGGGCATGGTCATAAGGAAGTACAACAATGACTACAATAACATGTAATACATCATTATACTGGGAATGCTCATAAGGAAGTGTAGCGATGACTACATTAACACCTACTACATGATTATACTGGACATGTTCATAAGGAAGTACAGTGATGACAACAATAACATCTACTACGTCATTATACTGGGCATGCTCATAAGGAAGTACAACAATGACTACAATAACATCTATCACATCATTATACTGGGCATGATCATAAGAAAGTAGACTGATGACTACAATAACATCTTCTACATCATTATACTGGGCATGCTCATAAGGATGTACAGTGATGACTACAATAACATATACTACATCAATATATTGGGCATGCTCTTAAGGAAGTACAGTGATGACTACAATACCATCTACTACATCATTATACTGGGTATTTTCATAAGGAAGTACAGTGATGACTACAATAACATCTATTGCATCATTATACTGGACATGCTCATAAGGATGTACAGTGATGAATACAATAACATTAATCACATCATTATACTGGGCATGCTCATAAGGAAGTACAGCGATGACTACAGTAACATCTACTACAAAATCATACTGGGCATGCTCATAAGGAAGTACAGTGATGAATACAATAACATCTATCACATCATTATACTGGGCATGCTCATAAGGAAGTACAGCGATGACTACAGTAACATCTACTGCATCATTATACTGGGCATGCTCATAAGGAAGTACAGTGATGACTACAATAACATCTACTACATCATTATACTGGGCATGCTCATAAGGAAGTACAGTGATGAATACAATAACATCTATCACATCATTATACTGGGCATGCTCATAAGGAACTACAGTGATGACTACAATAACAGTTACTACGTCATTATACTGGGCATGTTCATAAGGAAGCGCAGCAATGAGTACAATAACATCTACTACATCATTATACTGGGCATGCTCATAAGGAAGTACAGTGATGACTACAATAACATGTACTACATCATTATACTGGGCATGCTCATAAGGAAGTACAGCGATGACTACAATAACATCTACTACATCATTATACTGGGCATGCTCATAAGGAAGTGTAGCGATGACTACAATAACATCTACTATGTCATTATACTGGGCATGCTCATAAGGAAGTACAGTGATGACTACAATAACATCTACTACATCATTACTCTGGGCATGCTCATAAGGAAGTACAGCGATGGCTACAATAACATGTACTACATCATTATACTGGGCATGTTCAGAAAGAAGTACAGAGATGACTACAATAATATCTACACTTGTGTTGGAAGGGTGGCCTAATGGTTAAGGTGCTTGCCTTGCAAACACAAGGTACAGGGTTTGAATCTCACAGGGGATAATTGGCTAGGCTTAAAATGGTTTGCAAGGTAAGTTAGCCTAGTACTAATCTATGAATCTATGAATACAACATCATTATACTGGGCATGCTCATAAGGAAGTACAGTGATGACTACAATAACATCTACTACATCATTACACTGGGCATGTTCATAAGGATGTACAGCGATGACTACAATAACAAGTACTGCATCATTATACTGGGCATGCTCATAAGGAAGTACAGCAATGACTACAATAACATCTACTACATCATTATACTGGGCATGCTCATAAGGAAGTACAGTGATGACTACAATAACATCTACTACATCATTACACTGGGCATGCTCATAAGGAAGTACAGTGATGACTACAATAACATCGACAACATCATTACACTGGGCATGCTCATAAGGAAGCACAGTGATGACTACAATAACATCTACTGCATCATTATACTGGGCATGCTCATAAGGAAGTACAGAAATGCCTACAATATTATCTACTGCATCATTATACTGGGCATGCTCATAAGGAAGTACAGTGATGACTACAATAACATCTACTACATCATTATACTGGGCATGCTCATAAGGAAGTACAGTGATGAATACAATAACATCTACTACATCATTATACTGGGCATGTTCATAAGGAAGTACAGTGATGACTACAATAACATCTACTACATCATTATACTGGGCATTCTCATAAGGAAGTGCAGTGATGAACACAATAACATCTACTACATCATTATACTGGGCATGCTCATAAGGAAGTAGAGTGATGACAACAATGACATTTACTACATCATTATACTGGGCATGCTCATAAGGAAGTACAGAAATGAGTGCAATAACATCTACTACATCATTATACTGGGCATGCAGATAAGGAAGTACAGTAATGACTACAATAACATCTACTACATCATTATACTGGGCATGCCCATAAGGCAGTACAGTGGTGACTACAATAACATGTATTACATCTATGCATCATAACATAGTCTTCTCTTCATATGTTGCTCAAAGTTACAGTTCTCTTTATATGGAGGTCTCTCTGTGTTATACTACAGAATTAAATGGGATGTATTAACAGTCTCACTTCCTACTATTCACAACATTCAATTTACTGCCACAACTGTTTCTACAATGATTACTAGCATTTCAAGGGATGTGCAGTTGTATGTTAATCTTCTCAGTCGGTACTCATTTTTATATGTGTAATTTCTTATTACAATTTCATTTTGGTTTCTTTCAGCTCTAAAAAAAACTATTACTGGACTATTGTCCAGCAAAGGACCTCCATTCTAGTAAGACATTCTTACTGCACACAAATAATTCAAAGAATGTTGCAAGTGACTCACTCTACTCCCAATACATTGCTAAACACTGAAATAATATCCCCACACAAATAAAATTGTCTGACAGACTCTATAGTTTAAACGACTGCTTAACATCTTAATCAGTCCTGTTTCTGCACATGCTAAATCCCAGGTGAAGATGTTGTCCTCACTGTACGATACTCTTGAAATAATCTTCTTAAACAGAATACTCTCAACATCTCACTGAAATGCCAAAACAATTTTTGTACACAACTGCTGTGTGTACAATCCACTAAGAAACTGCTGCCTCTACAATTCACTAAGATGCACATTGGCTTTCTCTTTAGTAACTGCTACCTCTGTAAACTCATCAAACTCATAGAATATATAAATGTAACTACTGTTTGTGTATACATGTAAATAGAAATGTAACTACTCTGTCTCTAACTGGAACTAAGTATAATGTAATGTAAGCAAATGGAGCTTTTCTCCCTGGGCTTCAGCTGAAAACAAGTATTACCCAGTTGGATTACCCAGTAAACAAAGATAAATACATAAATAAATAAATAATTTAATTATTAATTAATTTAATACATATCAGACAAGGAAATGGTTAATGTTGTTTAACCTGTATTGCCTGTTCACACATCAACTCATTTATTGTAAATTACTGATCTGACAGTATACATGACAATGGTAGAGACATTCCCTAACTTTGCAACATTGTGTCAACTTTCCTTGTCAATAGTTATCTTACCTCTCAGTAGTTTTATGAATGTTCCTCATTTTGTTACATTGTATCTCTTCCCTCTCCATCCTTCTGGAAAAGCTGGTTGAATTATAGTTTAGTTCAATAATTATAAGTGTTGCCTTCTTTTAATTTATGTATGTATGTATGTATGTATGTATGTATGTATGTAGGTATGTAGGTATTTATTTATGTAATATTTGTTGACCAGGAAAGTCCAACTTGGACAGAGCCAGGTTTTAGAGGAGGCCCAGGGAGAAGCGCTCCGGATGCATGTGTTTGGAAGGCGGGAGGAAACAGGAGTACCCGGAGAAAACCTGCACAAAGACACGAAAGACATGCAGACTCCACACAGAAGGCACCCCAGCTGAAAATCAAACTGGAGACCCTCTTGCTATGAGGCGACAACATTAACCACTGCAGATTTTGAAAAAAATGTTTAATAAGCTCACATTCACCTCATTCTGATAATGAGTTGGGAGGGTGGCCTAATGGTTAAGGTGTTTGCCTTACAAACATAAGGTGCAGGGTTTGAGTCTCACAAGGATAGGGATAATTGCTTAAAATTAAAATGGCTCAAGTAAGGGCTAGGCTAATCTATGAACCTATGAACCTATTTCAGATTTAAAGTCATGTACATGTGTCACAGATTGCCCTTGGCTACTTCTGTAGCTGCCCATAATTACGATAAGGGGAATTTGTACATGACTTTTATTTATAAATTAATTTTATTTTATTTATTATTATTTTATTTTGCATTTCATAACAGGGAAAGTCCACTGGATTTTCAGTGGAGGCCTGGCAAGAAAAGCTCCACAAATAACATAACAATTGACATAAGCTGAGCACAACAATTGAGATATGTTGACAAATAGTATATCACAGTATACAAGTTGATTTAGAAGACATACATTGATAATACATAATTTGAAAAATACAAATACACTCAAAATACACTCCAAATAGCTATACATATAAATGTATCATCAAAAACATTGTATATTACTGTAGGCCCACAGGTACAGAAATAATAGATACAGCAATTTCTGGGTAGTGAATGCTCAAAGTGGTGAGGTGAGATTGCAGTATAAAAAGGTAGAACTAGCCTGAACAAGTACAGGAACACAGCCATGTAGTATGTAGGTGAGTTCTTAGTCCTGTCTTAAACTGAGCTAGTGAAGAGATGGAAGATATATTGGTTGGTAGTGAGTTCCATGTTTCAGAAATACAGTTAGAGAATAGAGATTCACCTGCTGTGTTACTGACTTTAGTTACGTCAAGATAGAATGTATTACTGAAGTGCAGAGTTCTATTACTAATATAGGGATGAAGTAGGCTTTGTAGTGAGGGGAATTTTTCTGGTTGGTTAAGGATTTTATGAGCAAAAGTAAGTTGATTGTATAGTAAAAGTTGGGGGATCTCTAGCCAGTTGAGCAGCTTTAGAGATGTGCAGTGATGTGCTCTGAATGGGGCATCAGAGGCAAACCTAGCTATTTTGTTATAACAGGAGTCTAATTTAGCTAGGTCTGCCTTCCTGAGGTTAGTAAGAATTGGTGAAGCACAGAGAAGTGTGGAGGCCAGATGATTGTGTATTATTGTAGATTTTGTGTGTTTGGTAAAATACTGTTTATTTCTATAAAGGGTACCCAGCTTTTTATTTACTTTCTTAATGGCCTGGGTGATATGTATGTCAAATCGCAATTTATTATCAGTCTTGACTCCGAGAAGTTTTGTGTGTGTGGTGGGGGAGATGATGGTGTTATTGTTAGATGTGATGTCGAAGGAACGGTTTGTAGAGGTGGATCGTGTAGGTTTGAAAAGAAGAAGTTTAGTTTTAGAAGGGTTAAGAATAAGTTGAAGCTTGGTAAGCCAGGTTTCAATTGAGAGGAAGGATTCTTGTGTTAGGGTGTGGAGTTCCTGTAATGAGGAAGCTGCACATATTAATGTGGAGTCATCTGCATATTGTATGACAGATGCATGATTACTAGAAGTATGAAGGTTGCTAGTATACATAGATAAGAGTATTGAGCGTTGGGGAACTCCAGGGGTGACTTGGAGTAGAGATCTAAGTTCATGCTTCCAAAAAACTGCTTGCAGGTGACCAGTTAAGTAGCTTTGGAACTAGGTTATGGAGGATTGACTAAGTCCTAGATCAGTAAGGACCTTGATAAGTATATTGTGACTAACAATATCAAAGGCCTTAGACAGATCTGGAAAAGTAGCTGATACATATTTGCCATTATTTCTGTGGAAATTTAGAGTGTTAATATAAGACATTAGAGTTGTGGTGGTACTGGGAAAGGGACAGAAACCATCTTGAGTGTTAGGGAGGAGTTTATGGGTTTGCAAGTAGTCCATAATTTGGATGTGAATGCACCTTTCCATGATTTTGGCTATAGGGGAGAGAATAGCTATTGGTCGGTAGTTAGTAAGTTCATTAGAATTACCTCCTTTATGTAAAGGGATAATATGGGATATTTCCCAGGTTTCAGGGACAAGGGCTTCAGACAAAGATCTATATTCCTTTATTGCATGTTATGTAATTACTTCAGAAGTATGTATACTTAAAATGTGATCTGTGTTTATCTTTGTTCTTACTACTTGTTTACTTAAACTTTTTTTGAGGGGAGCTTTTCTCCTCGGGTCTCTGCTGAAAAAGGGCTTCTAAGAACCCAGACAGACTAACCCGGTTAACAAATGTAAAAATAAAAATAAATAAATAAATAATAAGGATGTCTGTTAGGTATGCAATAGAATCAACAGCAATTTTTATAAATGCAGCTGGTAATTTGTCTGATGCTAGTGTTGTGGGCTTAAGTTTCTTAAGCCATTTTCTAATCATATCAGTAGGGACAGGTTGGAAGTGAAATGTGTTAAGGTTGCTGGGTGTTTGACAGGGTTCTGTGGGGGATGAGTTCTATTGGTTATTTTGCTGGCTGGACAGGGCTTGGATGGTTTCAGTAAAGAATTTGTTGAATTGTGTAGCTATGCTCTCTGATGTGTCTGTAAGGGTAGTGGAGGGGGAGTACTACTTCTTAGGTAGGTAGGTAGGTACTAGACTATCAGCCCAAGGGCCTACGTAAGCCTAGCCAACAAGGTTCCCTGGCTTACGCCACCCAAGAAAGTTATTTTCCTGTGCCACTGTTGAGCAGAGACACAGAAGTGATCCCTGGGGTGTATTTCCTATTTCCCATCCACTCCTCAAGATTTTTCTTGAAGAGTGCTAATGAAGAACTTTGCTTGACATAGATGGGTAGCCTATTCCAGAGTATGGGAAGTCTCTGGGACAGGAATCTATCCCTCCAGCATGTCCTGTTTATTGTGGCGACAAGGTTTAGGTCCCTACAGCATGTAGCTCAGAGGGATTGGGATTTCTTTAGGTGTAGCATGTCCAACAGATCTGGGTTTGACATAGCTTTGTATGTTAGGCAGAGATCACCTCTGAGTAGACGATATGCTATGGAGTAAAGCTGGAGTTTTTTGAGGCGGTCAGTGTAGGGCATTTGTTTGAGGCCAGTAATCTTCTTTGTGAGGTACTTCTGTGGCCTTTCCAGCTGCTGCAGATGTCTTGTGAAGTACATTCCAAAAGGGGCATTGTACACTCTAATGGGTCTAATGAGTGTTGAGTAGAGGGGAACAATGACCTCTTTTTTCCTGGATGAGATAAACAGTACTCAGAGAGCTCAGTCATGTCTCTCTTCATATAGTCCAGTGAGGTACATCTTAGGTTGTTCACTCTAACATGGACATATGCAAGACACCAAGCAGCTCTGCACAGTGAGCTGTACCTGCTCTTCTTCTGGGTAGAAGTATTTTGTTAATGGGAGCCCAGAACTTTAGTGGTTGCTTTGATGAAATAAAAACAGTTTCTTGCTAAGATCTTTCGGGTCTATATCAGAACATCGAAACCGACAATGTCGAACGCTCACATGAGTGAAAAATCACATTCTCGAAGTTTATTAATTTTGTTCGCTGTACAGTGAAGATTGGCATTTTTGCCCTTTCCACACTTTAGTGTGATCTGGGAGTAGGAATGTATATTTAGCGGGGGGTGTGGGGAGCACAGCCCCCCCAATACCATTGTCAAGTACATAAATATTCACACATGTGAGCATTCAACGTTGTCAGTTTCGATGTTCTGATATAGATATGGTCTTCCTGCCTCTTATTTATGTATTCCAAGATGCCCTTCTAGTATTGTCCCTTTTGTGCGTATTCAGTTACTGAGATGAAGCTGTTTTACTATCCTGTGTTTATGATGTGTGTTCAAGCCCATCGTAACCTCAGTGTGGCTGCTAGCAGATGATCTGGCCATGAGCAGGTACAGCTCAATGTGTAGAGCTGCTTGGTGTCTTGCATATGTCCATGTTAGAGTGAACGACCTGAGATGTACCTCACTGGACTACATGAAGAGCGACATGACTGAGCTCTCTGAGTACATGTCCCAGTCAGGTATGTCCCTAGCCTTGAGCAGCATACAACTCTCACCTAGAATGATGCCATTGTATAAACAAAAAAATGATTGTTTTCAATAACTGGCTCAGTTTTTGGTGTCAGTCAAAGGGGATCCAGTTCCTGTCAATCTGGAAAGCCATGGTCTACAAATCTCACTGCTTTGCCAGAGATGGTTTGCACCTTGCATCTCTAGGTTTTAATGGCTGGTAAAGTCTCTTGCCTCCTCCATAGTGCCTTTTTAGGCAAAGTGTCAAAAACAAACTTACCGATGTGAAATTTGCCAGTCTTAACAAAATAAGGGTCATGCTGCTAAATGCTAGGAGCTTAAACCAAAAACTGCACACCCTGGAAGCACTTCTATCACTGGAAGATGTAGATATCTGTGCAGTCACAGAAACCTGGTTCAAGGCCTCAGAGTGTACCCCGGCCTTGCAAGGTTACAATGCCTTCCACACCTTCAGACTTCAAAATGAACATGCGAGAACCAAAGAAGGTGGTGTTTCTATCTACATTAGAGATAAATTCACCTCCCATCTAGTTAGACCAGACAGCTCCATGGAGTTACTCCAAGTTCAAGTTAAGGTGGGTAAGACCCTCATTCAAGTCAAAGCCAGTTATAGATCCCCCACCATGGGTCATGACATGCATGAAGGCTACTTGACCAAACTGTAGACAATCCAAATATTACCAAACTCTCTGTTTATGGGGGATTTCAATTATCCCACCATCAACTGGTAAACTTATGATAGCCCTAACCCACTAGTGCAAAAGATCCTTGACTTTGTAAATTCAAATCCCCTGGAAGAAAATTTTCATACCCTAATAAGAGGAACAAACATACTAGATCTGGTCCTCAACAACTTGCCAAACAGATGCACTGCCACAACTGCTGTATCCACATTAGTTAAAACTCACCACAAATTATTATTTTATTTTTATTATTATGCAATTGTAAAGCTGTTAATGTTTGTGTAGTACTGCTGCTGTGCGGCCTTAACTAATAGCCGTAATCACTATAACTCTATTCAATACTGTGCAGCTATCAGCATTGTGAAATCTAAGCATTGACTTACAGTATTTGAGTTTGGATAAATGTGGTTCTCATGGTAGCCATGCATGACAATTGTTGATGTCTGCAATGCACTTTATGTATCTAAAAATTCAGTAAGGCGACTACGCCCTTTAGATAATTTCCAGCTAATATTATGTGCTCATCAATGGATTTTGTCACTATTGCCTACAGTTAATAACATGTAGGTGATGTGTTTTAGTTTCTGTGATTAATGCATACTGCTTTAAGTCTCAAAAACCCTGTGTAACTTACTTTAAAGTTAATAAGGGGTGTACTTACTTCCTGCACATGTTGACTGTAACCCTTCTCTCCTTTTTAGTAACCAAACCTTCTTTTCTAACTCCCTGCTGGATTACATTGCCCTAGTGCTAACACGCAGTCATAGCTTTCTTACGGGACTTTACACCAGGAACCGCGGCTACATTTATTTCAAGGACATACTGAGCTGAAAGTGCCTCATAACCTTATGTATGTGCTTTTTTGACTAAGTAAGAAAAAACCCATAATTTAACTGTTATTTTCACTATCTCTGCCGACCTGCCTATTTATATTTGGCCTGTACTAGTGAAGAGCTTTGCCAAGAGGGACAGCTGCTTAGTTATCCACCCTTCCCCTTATCTACCCATCCCTGTTAATACAACTGCATTTACTACTCGGAGCTCAGCTCTGCCATAAGAGAGTACTTGATCTGGCTTGTATTTGGTCAGATTTAGAAAATATTCTGTGGAAAGTGGGGTACCTAACTGATTCTCCAACAATGCAGATTATTTTTTCTTTTTCTGATTGTTTTCCAGCCCACAACCCTTGCTAAGAACACTGAATAGGGTCTCTGCCTGCTACGCTCCTCACCCTGCCCCCAATTCCAACCCGCAGCAGTGTTCCTACATTCATTACAACCAGAAACCCCTCCCATCAATATGACAATCAACCACACCATTACTCCTAACTCTAACTCCACCACCATCCCTCTACCATCCATCCACTTCCACTAACATGACTCAGCATACCATACTTACACTCATTAATGCACTGTCCTTGTTGGGTGGGTGGCCTAATGGTTAAGGTGTTTGCCTTACAAATACAAGGTGCAGAGTTTGAGTCTCACAAGGGATAATTGGCTAAGCTTAAAATGGCTCACAAGGGCAGTTAGCTTAGTACTAACCTATGAACGTTACGAGTTACCAAAATGCCATTATTCTCCCACTCAACCACTTCCACTGCACTACTACACACACCACCATTCATGACTCAGCCTCGCACTACTCCTCTCCCACGAACACAAGAACCATCCCAATGCACCCCCTCATTTTCTATCAACTACAATACTCAAACAAAAAGCATCCCTAAAACTTAACAAACTAATCCCCCCACATTATCTATCACCTACTACACCCAAATAAAAAGTTTCCCTAAAATACAAACTACTTCACACATTAATAAAACTAATGTCCTCAGCCATAACAAAACTTGCCCTCAGTGGTAACATCCACCCCAACCCTGGCCCCTCCATCTCCAACTCCACTCCTAATAACCAGTCTAATAACCACAACTTCTCCCAAATTATAGCCAATAGAAGGCCAAATGACTTCCTTCCCTAAGCCTAAATATCAGAAGTATAACCAATAAAGTCCACGAACTCCATGCCAACATAGACTTGTACTCCCCAGATATTATCATCCTGACAGAAACCTGGCTAAAACCTCACATTAGCAGTGAGCAAATTCTCCCTACCAGTTATAGCATACTAAGAGTAGACCAGTTAGACAAGAAAGGGGGTGGCGTAGCACTAATGTTTAAACAGCAACTAAACATTCAGATCCTAAATGTATCAGCACCCCAAACTGGCAATGAAGAAATAATTTATACCAACCTCAAAATAAATTAAAATAAAACCATTAACATAATAGGATGCTACTTCCCACCTGCCCATAATATCCCTCCATTAGAAAACCTTCTCAGTTGGGTTAACCACCATCTTCCCCAAGAGACCATAATTTTAGGTGATTTCAATATTGACTGGCAATCCCATTGCAACAACCATCCAGCCCACCATCTAAACCTTCATGGTTTCACCCAACTCATCCAGTCACCTACCAGAATAAATAAAACCTCCAGCAAGCATACTACTCCGGACTGGATACTAGTCAGCAAGATCCTCCAGTCATATATAGCAGACTGCCTACCGGATAGCCTCAGTGATCATTCCCCAACATTCCTACTCAAAAAACACCTATACCAAGTTAAACCTGTCATCTATTGGCAAATACGTAATAAACTAAACTTTAACCAACTCACATTCATCTCATCCATAAAAGACTGTAACTGGACTCCACTAAAATACCTCAGCCTAGATGACGCAGTTCAATTTTTCAGTACTACCTTCCTAGGCATCCTAAATAACCACACCCCCATAAGACTTACCAGAGCCAAAGCCCAATCCTCCCCATGGCTACAGAAAACCACTAGGTCAGTAATGAAAATCAGAGATAAAGCCTGAGATCACTGGTGCAAAACCAAAACCCCGTCAGCTAGACAGAAATTCCTAGAATTGTGCAACAGAGTCAAAAAGTTAATAAAACAGGACAAAATCTAATATTACCATTCTGCCCTTAACTCCTCCCAACACAACCCCAAGCATTTCTCGTCCTTCATAAACTCCATCCTCCACCCAGGTAAAGTCAGTACCCCTCCACCTAACATTCGCCATCCCTCAGAAAATATTGCTACCTCATCCAATAAACACTTCACACAAACCATACTATAATTAGCGAGACAACACAATCCCCCTCTCCTCAACCCCACACCTACATCTAGTAATCTCCCCACTGCCTTCTCTTTTTCTCCTATTCCTACCTCCAAAATAAAAAAAAACTTTTAACTAAACTTAAACCCACTAAACTAGCAGCCGACAACCTCCCAAGTGAATACCGAAAAGTTGTAGCTGATGCCCTAGCCTACCAAGTCTCAGTCTTGATTAACCAATCTCTGTCAGAATGTTACATCCCTTCACTATGCAAAATATCCCATATCATTCTCCTTCACAATGGTGGCCCCTCCACAGAACTCACCAATTACCAGCCCATAGCAATTCTCTCTCCACTCTCCAAAATACTTGATAGATGCATTCACTCTCAGTTCCTAGACTACCTCCTTACTAACAACAACCTTATTTCTAATAGTCAACATGGTTTCCGGCCAAACCATAGCACTACCACTGCCTTACTCACTTTTACTAACACTATCCTTCAGCATAAAAACAATGGCTATTTCTCCTCTGCAACTTTCCTAGACCTATCTAATGCATTTGACATGGTCCCACACAAACAACTCATCTCTGTTCTAAATAACCTATCCTTTTCTCAATCAGTCACCAACTGGTTTCAGAGCTACCTGACTGGCTGCCAGCAATCCATTGTATGGCAGAATGACATATCTCCCCAACTACCTGTCTCTATTGGTGTTCCCCAAGGATCCATCCTTGGACTCTTACTCTGCTCCATTTTCACCAATAATCTAGTCACTGCCATCAAACAAGCCTCTCTCATACAGTATGCAGATGACTCCACCATCATCTGTTCAGCCCAGTCCCTACCCGTACTGCAAAAGGTCACACAGGAGGCCTTTTCCTCTGTTGAAACATGGCTATCTGATGCCCAGTTAATACTCAATCCAAACAAAACTAAACTCCTCATCTTCCAACCCACCAAACATACTCAAACATACTCTCACTTTAATATTACAGCCAATGACACCACCATCCCCCCAAAAGATCACACCAAATTGCTAGGTGTTAAGATAGACAATAATCTCAAATTTGACATTCACATTTCCATGACCATAAAAAAGTTCACAAAAAACTAGGAGCCTTATACAGAAATAAGCAATTCCTCATCAAAACAGCCAGGATTTCAGTTGCAAATTCCCACCTTATCTCCATCCTTCTCTACGCTTCTCCAATATATACCAACCTAAGGCAAAGTGATCTAAATAAACTCGAGACCTGCTGCAACAAAATCGCCAAGTTCGCCACAGGGGCCTCCTACCATAATCACCACTGTCTCTCACTTACTGAACTTGGCTGGAAAAACTCCCTCACCTCCTTCAATGGTACCAACTCTCACTTGCCCACAAATTAGTAAACCATCCTTTAAAAGTTCCATCCCTCAAAAATCTACTCCAGCCCTATTACACCACCAGACCACTACGATCCAGCAACAAAAATCAATCACAGGTAACTAGAGCCAAGAACTGTGCTGGAGAAGCAATCTTCCAGCTCAATAGCCAAATTATGGAACACCCTCCCCACACAATAACCTCTGTACCATCATGCACTCACTTCAAAGATGTACTTAAATCTCACCTAAAAAATTGCTGGTTATGCCCTTGTAACACTCCTCACTACCATCTCCTACTCCATCCACCTCACCCTCTCTTCCACCTCACTAACTACCTTTGATTGCAGCCAACTCTGATGCTTGAAAGCTTATTATTTATAATAATGCTGTAATTTTTTACTGTAACAGTATGAATAACTGCTATTTAATTCTTAGAATACATTCCATCTTAGATGGCACAGATGTTATGTGAGTGCTGTATGTACTATGTTCTTCATCAGGACCTGTGATTGTATTAAGTACTGTATGTACTATGTTCTTCATCAGGACCTGTGATTGTATTAAGTACTGTATGTACTATGTTCTTCATCAGGACCTGTGATTGTATTAAGTGCTGTATGTATTATGTTCTTCATCAGGACCTGTGATTGTATTAAGTGCTGTATGTATTATGTTCTTCATCAGGACCTGTGATTGTATTAAGTGCTGTATGTATTATGTTCTTCATCAGGACCTGTGATTGTATTAAGTGCTGTATGTATTATGTTCTTCATCAGGACCTGTGATTGTATTAAGTGCTGTATGTATTATGTTCTTCATCAGGACCTGTGATTGTATTAAGTACTGTATGTATTATGTTCTTCATCAGGACCTGTGATTGTATTAAGTGCTGTATGTATTATGTTCTTCATCAGGACCTGTGATTGTATTAAGTACTGTATGTATGTATGTATGTTAATGACCTGCCCACAATCACCCCCCATGCCACATGCATTCAATATGCAGATGATTCGACTATCATCAGAACTGCCTCCAACCTGGCAGACCTCACTGCTTCAACCCAAGACACCTTCAACCTAATAGAAAAATGGTTCTCAGGTCGACAACTAGTTCTCAACCCCAACAAAACAAAACTACTTACTTTCTCACCCACTAACAAGACTCGTCCCCCCACCTTCTCTATTACATCCTCCAATGGAATCACTATATCACCAGAAGCTCACACAAAGCTATTAGGTGTTACCATTGATAACTCCCTTAAATTTGACACCCATTTCAATCTTACCATCAAAACCATCAATAAAAAGCTTGGCTATCTCTATAAAGTAAAACACTTTCTCACTCCTCACGCTAAAATTACAATTGCCAGCACACACCTACTATCAACTCTCTTCTATGCCTCCCCTCTTTACAAACCTAAACAAGACAACCCTTAACAAACTTGCTTCTTGTTACAATCACATAGCTAGATTTGCCACAAATTCCACCTTTAGAACGCACCACTGCACTAACTTGAAGCAACTAGGGTGGTTAGAGTTTTCCAGCCAACTCCATTTCAACCAACTCAAAACGGCTCACCAGATACTGTATCACCCAGAGAAAACACCAGCTCTGAAAAAATCATTCACCCCTATATTAACCTGCAATCTTTACGCTCCTCCAATAAGATCTTAGCTCAAACTACCAAAGCCAATAATTCTGCTGGGATTCTCTATTCTCAAACTTTGTAGGTAAAATGTGGAACTCCCCTACCACCATGCTCACCTGAGACTCCTCCCTCCACAATTCAAAAAAAAGCTTAAACCTCATCTCAATACTCTCTGGCAATGTCCCTGTTCCAAACCTGATTAACCACTATCATTTACCCTTCTCTTACCTCACTATCCTTAACCGCTTTTTAACAAGGCGCCTTTGTAACTGACCTAAGTTTTTTTTTTTTTTTTATATGCTGCTGTTGTTTTTTTCCCAAGATGTGATGTATCTTTATATTGTATTTAGAACGCAACTATCTTCCTTTTTTTGCATTAACAATGTTCATATGTCTGTTATGTACCTGGAGCTTTTCTCCCCGGCCTCCGCTGAAAATGGACATGTATCCATG
>NC_056726.1:1076751014-1076787004 GCF_019279795.1 Protopterus annectens | reverse complement strand
ATTTAACATGCAGTAATGGACTTGTATTTTCAAAATGTCAGTGTCTTAGTGTATTTAAACTGAGTTTTAAAGAATGTTTCTGTTTGTCTGAAGAAAGCGGGTGGAGTGCCAGCGAAAGCATCTAAATAAATCCAGTTTTTATTTATAAACGTTATTGTTTGGAATCCATTTATATGCTAGAGGATTATCTGCTATATATGACCTACTTATGTTGAACCGAAGGGTTGTTTTTTGGAATTAACTGAAACGCCAAGGTCTCAAGTAGTACTGCCGCTTTTTCAGGTCGTTTGGACCTGCACCAAGCTGATACGCTATTTCACTTCTGGCAGACATCTTTCGATTTATATACAAGCCAGTTTGAGGAAGTCAGCGTTGTTCCATTGAGCTTATTTGGTGAGCGGATATTGACTTTGGTGATACCAGTATTGCGAACTTGCTTATCTCAGTTTGACATTTCTGGTGCATTGAATTGAAACCATAACTGGTACGCTGCTCATATCAGCATTTTACCTTTGTCGCCTTGAACTGATAGGTTTGTGTTTGTGCTGATTTGCTTGTCTCTGAGTTTTTACTATAACATCATAGCATTTCGTTTGGTGCCTTGGTAGCTATTCGAGATCTGTAGAAGACTACTGGTTTGCCTCCATTCTTTTTTCTCTCAGCTCCAGGGGTGTATATATCTATATATATATATATATATATATATATATATATATATATATATATATATATATATATATATATATATATATATATAGGTTTACTTTTCAGTGGGCAGAATGCCGAACCAAAGAATATTGATGACATTACAGTGAATGTGTAGTATGCATTGTGTAATGAGATCATGGTTCAGTGAGAAACATGGATTTAACCCATTTTCTCACTGTAGTGTGATCTCGGATATGGTATATATACTTTGCAAGGGGCGTAGGGGGTGCAGCCCCCCACATGGAGGGTGTAGGGGGGCCTGCCATCCTGAAAAATAGTAAAATACACTTACTGTGGAAAGTCAACATATGGTAAGTTGCATGGCATGGGTGACCAACGTCACCTCCTGCTATGCTGAATACATCAAATTCTGGGAATCAATGTATTCCATTTTGAGTTTGCTGCCTATTCACTGGTGCACTTTCATCTTTCCAGGTCGATGTTTTGACCGGTCGATCAAAAGTAGTTCCAGGAATGTAATAGTAAACATATATATATATATATATATATATATATATATATATATATACATATATATATATATATGTATATATATTTTACATATATATATATATATATATATATATATATATATATATATACAGAAAGAGAGAGAGACATATACACACACACACACACACACACACACACACACACACACACACACACACACACACACACACATATATATATATATATATATATATATATATATATATATATACATAGTTCTACTTTACAATCTTAAAGTTCCAAAACTTTGAACTACAAATGGTTGAGACCATAAGATCAAAGTTCTGGAACTTAGAAAGTGAAATAAAAAAAGAAAAACAAAAAGTTTTCTTTTACATCTTTGCAGGTGGCAATCCCCCTTGCAGCCTCCATACCCCCTACTAAATAAATATACCAACTCCAAGATCATAACACAGTGAGGAAAGTGGCACATTTCCTATTCTCCACTGTATGGTAATCTCCATTCAAAGCATTCAAAGTTTCAAAACTTCAATGTTATAGTCTTGAATATTTGCAGTTCAAAATTTTGAAACTTCGAACTTGTGAAAGGAATGCACACACACACACACACACACACACACACACACACACACACACACACACACACACACACACATATATATATATATATATATATATATATATATATATATATATATATACGAGTAGTTTTCCCAGTTAATGGTGGGGTAGTTGATATTGTCTATTATTAGGGTGTTGGTTTGTACCCTAATATTTTTCAGTGTATCAAGAAATGAGGAGTGGGAAACCTGGGGCATGGTGGAGGATCTGTAGCAAGCTACAATTTGGATCGTGGTCTTGCCCATAGTTGCACTAGTTTATTCACACTGTGCAATTGTTTAAAATGTTTCTTAAAAATGATAATAAATGACTTTGGCAGTAAAATGTTGATAAATGGCTTTGGCATTAAAGCAATTACAAGACAAAGGCTCATACAGTAAATTGCTGATGAATTATTTTAGCATTAATGCCTTTACATGATAAATGGCTCATATAGTAAAATAATTTCAAGGCAAAAGGATTTTACAGTAAAGAGATTTCAATCTGTTACAGTGCTCAGGAAACTTATTTCATGAAATTCAGTTATACAAAGGCTTGTGTTGTCACAAGTACTGGATTAAATGTCAAGCACATGTATATGTGTATGTATAAGTGTGTGTTTGTACATATTTGCAAGAGTTTTCACTGAGGTATGTAAATATGGCAGATGGATTTCACAAGCTACAACCAGCTTTGTTTCATCAGAATATTGCAGAGAACTGGAGAATATGTGAGCAATATATGATATATTTATACAAGCAGATAATTTGATAAAGATGCACGTAGCAGGGCATTCATTTAGTAGGGTCAGAAGCCATTGAAAGAGAGCATTCATTTGTCTATGCATCAGCACTGAATGAAGGTGAAAGAGAAACTAATCATGTTGTTGTGCAGGCTGAATCAAGGGAAGACCCTGAGTGTTTAAAGTGCAAATTCAGACAAATGTGTAAACCCCAAGCTGATGTTACACTTCAGAGGCATTTGTTTTACATGAGAGATGAAAAGCGAGGAGAAACTTTTGCAGCTTATATTACTGACCTGAGAAACAAAGCTAAAACATGTAGGTTTGGTGATTTAAAGGATGAGTTAACAAAGGACAGACTTATATATGATATTAATAATGCTGCTGTGAGAAAGATTGTACTTTGTGACAGTGATTTAATAGAGGAAAGCAATTGAGATTTGTCAGATTCATGAAGTTACAGAAAGGCACACAAATATGCTTGCTAGTGAAAAAAGCATGGTTTCAATAGGCTTCAAAGCTCAGGCAGACAGCATGAAACATGTGACAGGCAAAAGCAGGTCTAAGCACATGGCAGTAGCAGCCCCTGCATGACTTCCAAGCAAAACCCATAGTCTTCTAGCAGTTTCCAAGAACAGTTCAGTTAAAGGTGCATGCTCATGCAGAACCAAGAGTGCCTAGTGTAAAACAGACGTCAGTCAATACAGCATGAGAGTGAATCAGAAAAACACAGATCAAGTTTTATTGCTAACTCTTACAATTGTGGTGCTAACTATGAGTCCAGAAGAGAAAAGTGCATAGCATTTGGTCAGCAATGTCACAAGTGTAAGAAATGGAAGCATTTCCAAAGATTTTGTAAATCAAGTAATCCTTACCCAGTTACAAAGAAGGGTCACTCCAAAAAGCAAGTTAATCAAATAGACCTGCAACAGTCTGCTTTCTATGCAGATGGTGTATCAGTAATTGGTGAAAAGATTGATGCAGTGTCTTTATTGGCAAGGAATGAAGTGTTTTGTACAGCCCAGATCAATGGTAAATATACTGTTGGAAACTCCTGGTGTTTTGGCTGAAGTGTGATTCTCAAACAATCTGTAAATATATTGCTGATTGATAAGTATATTTCTTGGCATTTTAACCTTTCAGAGTTCTGCATTGTCTTAATTTTGCCTGACTGAATTATTTTTTTCCTGACTGAATTATTCTGTATATTTTCTGGCATTGTTTTATGTTTCTATTCTGTCTTGAAACTGCTTCCCCCTATTCCTGTGGTGGAGTATATAAAGCTGGTCTAAAAGCTTTTGTGTTATCTGATAGCTTCAAGGCTTGCTGATTTAAAAATAGTTTCTATTTGTAAATTTTTGCATACACTGTTGGAAACTACTGGTGTTATGTCAGACGTGTGATTCTCAAACAATCAAAAAATATATCACTGAGTGATAAGTATATTACTTGGCATTTTAACCTTTCAGAGGTCTGCATTGTCTTAATTTTGCCTGACTGAATTATTTGTTTGCCTGACCGAATTATTTTATATATTTTCTGCATTGTTTTATGTTTATCATCTGTCCTAAAATGGCTTCCCCCTATTCCTGTGGTGGAGTTTATAAAACTGGTCTAACAGCTTTTGTGTTGATTGCTTCAAGGCTTATTGATTTAAACTAGTTTATGTTTATAAATTATTGCATACACTGTTGGAAACTCCTGGTGTTCTGGCTGAAGTGTGATTCTCAAACAATCTGGAAATATATCACTGATTGATAAGTATATTTCTTGGCATTTTAATATCTGGTTAAAGGACTATTGTGCCTGCTTATTTGAACTGTTTCTTTTTGGAATTGGTGCACCTTGTGTGCTGTAGCATAGACTAAATTCAGGCATGCTGAATTTAGCTTTGTTTGTATAACTTGAGGACTAATCCAGGGCATCTTTTTTGGAGAAGGTCCCCCTGCACCCTAGTGGCAAGAGTGTGCAGTTAGAAGTTGTCTGATTAAAGACTGCTGGAACAGGGCTCAGTTTTGAGCTTTTTTACTGGTTAATTGGGTATTTTTTTAAATCAGTTTGCTCATTTTTAATTGTTATATAAAATGCACTTTATTCATCTGCTTTTACTGCATTTGTGCTTCTTCCTACTTTGTTGCATATATTCTGCTGCATTTATTACTGCTTGTTAGTAGCCTGATTAAATTGCAACTGTTATTTTAAGCCTTTGGTTGAAGCACTTGGGCTTCAGACCAGTTATTTTACATTAAGAAGATGTGGTCTGCACTCTTGTGGGAGGAGAGGGTAGATTCTGCCCTTCTGAGCTGGAAGTTTCTGGTTAAAGGCTTTATTGTCCCTGCTTATTTGTACTATTTCTTTCTGAAACTGGTATGCCTTGTTTCTGTAGCATAGACTAAATTCAGACCTGCTGAATCTAGCTTTGTTTGTATAACTTGAGCACTAATGCAGACCATCTTTTTGGAGAAGGTTCCCCTGCACCCTAGTGGCAGGAGTGTGCAGTTAGAACTTGTCTAATCAAAGACTGCTGGAACAGGGCTCTGTTTTAGCTTTTTATTGGTGAATTGGTTAATTTGTTTAAATCAGTTTTATTAAAAAATACACTTTATGCATCACTGCTTAGCTAGAGTTAAACTATTCCCAGCACCATAAAGTCTGCTCTTCAAATTTTCCCTTAGAACTAGACAGTTTTTTTAGTTTTAGCACTCAAATCTGTTTCTTTGAGCTCAGCATTTGTACAGAACTTGTTCTAAGCACTAAATAAGCTACAGATTACAACAGCACTCAACTTTCCTCACTTGTCTAGAGGAAAACAGTTTTTAGTACTTAATAAATACGCACCTATCCAGGCATGTCTAAGGGTCA
The DNA here is from genome assembly GCF_019279795.1 of Protopterus annectens. Lineage (NCBI taxonomy): Eukaryota > Metazoa > Chordata > Ceratodontiformes > Protopteridae > Protopterus > Protopterus annectens. The sequence continues at coordinate 1,076,781,618 of NC_056726.1, read as the reverse complement.
GCTCCTGGTGTTTTCTCCTGTCTACCTGATGAATCTGGGCATCTTGGGGCAATGCAGTAATTGCCTCATGTACACAGACAACCCTCTCCTCCTACCACCCAACACTACAACCTGTGAGAGATGCACTTATATAGCCAAACTGGAAGCAAAGATCTCTTCACCCAAGACTGGACTAGATAGTCAAAAGGAGAAGGTAAATACTTGCACCACACCACACTGATCACATAGTCCCTCAAAACCTACACCAACAAGACACACACATAGCAACACAAAACACGCACCTACACTTGTGGAGGTTCTCAATAAAAATCTGCTTAAGCAACAGAGACCTCCAAAGCAGAAACGTAAGCAGCCTCCATCCCCAACACAACCCAAATGATGCATAGCGCACAAACTCAGTGTGCCACAAAACCACAGCCCATAAGGCATAACAACATACCCAATGCTCTAGTCATAGCTTTAGTCAGGCACACTGATGATCCACTCACCAGACTAAACAAGGAAAAAGTTACTGTTAGCTGCCTGTCAGGTGCCAGGATCCGCCACATAATGCATGTACTCAAGTCACTCCACAACAAGTAAACATATGACTCTGTCATTGTTCATGTTGGTGTGAATGACCTGAGATGTACCTTCCTGGACTACATGAAAAGAGACATGGAGGAGCTCTCCGATCTTGTAGCCCAGGCAGGTATGACCCTAGCCCTGAGTAGCATCCTGCCATCACCGAGAATGATACCACAGTACAAGGACAAAATAATTAACTTCAACAATTGGCTAAGCTTTTGGTGTCATTCTAAGGGGATCCAGTATCTGTCTGCCTGGGATGACATGATTGACAGACCACGATGCTTTGCAGAGATGGCCTGCACCTGTCATCCTTAGGATTTTGGATACTGGGTAAGGCACTTGCCACCCCTATAGTGCTTTTTTAGGCAAGGTTAAAATGAGAAATTCATCATCGTAACAGGCACAAACAAGCAAAATCTGAGGGTAATGCTACTCAATGCTAGAAGTCTAAACCTCAAAATGCATTCACTCAAGGCACTCCTTAAAATGGAGAACATAGACATCTGTGCAGTGACAGAGACCAGGTTCAAAGCTCCAGAGAGCACCCCTGCATTACCAGGCTATAATTCGTACCACACCTTTGAGCTTTCTAACCTCCACTGAAACACTAAAGGTGGAGGCATGTCCATATTTATTAAGGATATCCACACCTCCAGGCTAGCTGCTCAGCATAATGCATCTGAGATTATCCAAGTGCAAAAAACTCTCGGCAAGACTGCAATCCAAATTGTAACTTGCTACAGACCCCTCACCATGCACCAAGATTCCCACTCCTCATTTCTTGATACACTGTAAAATATTAGGGTACAACCAAACACCCTAATAATGAGCGATTTTAACTACCCCACCATTAACTGGGAAAACTACTCATGTACCAACTCTTTTGCTCAATGTTTTCTGGAACTTATCATTTCCAACGTCTTGGATCAACTTATCCAAACCCCCACCAGGAGCAGCAATATCCTAGACATGTTCAATATCAGCATGGGCGAATAGTGTTTCACACCAGATGTCAATTCCTAATTGGTCAGATCCAACCACAAGCTAATCACCCTAGACATCCACATCTTGGCCACACCCCCCATTAGGGAAACCACTGTAAAAATTTTCTCCAAAGCCAACTTCATGCTTCTTAAGACAGAAGTGGCAAACTTCACGCTACCCATGCAGATGGACAACAGAGGTGCAACTGCTGAATCCTACACAAATGCACTTTATAAGCACTTACACAAGTGCATGAATCGTGCTATCCCTAACAGAACCAATATGCTATCCTGCAGAAAAAGAAAGCCAATTGGTGGTCCCCTGCCATAAACAAACTCGACAACAGAAGAAAGAAACTGTTGCAAAATAAAAAGTAAAATCCCATGATTGGAGTAACTCCTGGTCAGATTCAGTAAGAAGCTGAGATTCCTCATAAAATCCTCCAAAGCTAGTTACAAAAACAAAATTGACACTGATTCTAAAGACAACCACAAAGCATTCTATAGCTATGTCAAGAATCTCAATGGCAACACTCAGATCTGCTCTGTTACAGCACAATTGCACTAAATATACAGAACCAACTGATATTACCAACATCCTGGCAGATAGGTTGAGTGCTAACTTTACCCCCCCTCTTACCCCCTAGAGGGCCCATCTCTATACCAGAAAAATGCAAAGTTCCTGTAATCATGGCTGTACATATAAAAACCACACTTTCCAAAGCCAAGAACACAGCATCCATGGGACCTGACAACATCCCAGGCTGCATTCTACATGGACTACAGAATGATCTGGCACCCCACCTAAGCACCATGTTCAATCATAGCCTCACCTCAGGCTTTATGCCCACTGAATGGTGCACAGCAACATTAATTCCACTCCACAGAGGGGGAGCCACCAAAGACCCCAGGAACTACCACCCGATTTGCCTGATGAGCCTGGTTTGCAAGTCCATGGAATGTATCATCATGGAACTTATAAACAAAGACATATGGTAATCTCAAAACTCTAGACTCCACCCAGTTCGGATTTGTAAATGGCTGATCATGTCTTCTAAATGTGATAGACTTCTTTGAAGCAGTTACCAAAGCCATAGATGAGGGTAAGGTGATTCATACAGCCTATCTAGATCTCGCCAAGGCTTTTGACACCATCCCCCACTCTGGAATTATAGATAAACTCACTAAACTAGGTATAAATCCCTATGTCACAAGATGGGTTGTCAACTGGCTCACTGACAGAACCCACACTGCAAAAGTAGCAGACTCCAAATCTGACTTCAGACCAGTGACAAGTGGAGTACCACAGGGTTCAGTCCTGGGTCCTCTCCTGTTTGGTATCTACTTTTCTGATGTACAGGCTAACATAGAAAGTCTTTGGTTAATGAAGTTCGCAGATGACTGCAAACTCGGAGCCATACTTGAAACTCCCAGTGATGTGGACATCCTACAAAAGGGCATCACTGAGACAAATGCCTGGTGTCAAAGCCATGGCCTTATGCTCAATGCCAAAAAGTGCATTGTCATCCCCTTTGGTAAAAACTCTGTACCCATGAGCTACCATATAGGTGGTAGTCTACTTAACACTGAAAGTGTGATAAGAGACCTTGGGACACAGGTGGATTGTAGTCTCTCCTATCATAATCACATTGCCACAGTAGTCAGGAAATCCTTCTACATAGCACACCTCATCAGAAAAGGTTTCTCATCCAGGAAAAAAGAGGTCATTGTTCCCCTCTACTCATCACTCATTAGACCCATTATAGAGTACAATGCCCCTTTTGGTATGTATCTCACAAGACATCTACAACAACTAGAAAGGACACAGAAATACCTCACAAAGAGGATTACTGGCCTCAAACAGATGCCTAAGCAGACCGTCTCAAAAAACTCTAGTTTTACTCAGTTGCATATCACCTACTCAGAGGCGATCTCTGTCTAACATACAAAGCTATGTCAAACCCAGAGCTGTTGGACATGCTCCACTTAAAGAAATCCAAATCCCTCTGATCTACACACTTTAAGACAAACTGGAACACGATGAGAGCAGACTCCCAGAAGTAAAAAAGTAAATTTATTTAAAACTGATAAAATGTAAGCGCTTTCGGCGAAAACAATGCCTCGTCTTCTTCAGACAAACAGCAAATTGACATTTAAGTTCTGTTTTTATACAACTATTCGTAAATCAAGATACAATCGAAATTAAAAGCATTCGCTAATTAATATTCTCTAAGGCAACCTTAAAGCAGAAACAGTAAGCAAATCAACAAAATAAAAGATTTTTTTAGACATTGGATAATATAACATAAATACAATATTTATGCATGTGCCAACATTAAGGCAGTTGAATGAACTTGCAAGCACTGTATAAATAAGACTATAATATGTACAAGGAGTGATAGAATTAACAAATAAATAAACTGTAAACCAGGCACAACCATGCCGACATTAAGGTTGAGGCGAAATTATACCATGATATGCCACTGTTATATGCAGTACTTATATTATAAAGTACCGCAAATAAATGAACTGGGGAGTGATTGATGGTGCATTATACACCTAGCAATATCCAGATGGCACGATAAGTATGCCTATTAGGTTTAAATCCATGCAGGCTTGTAATGGTAACCAAATATGTTACAATGGGCAACATATAAAAATCAATTTGTTTTATTTATAAATATTAGATTAAACAATTTCTTAGGTATGGTAATACTTGTCAATGCACAGCTAAATTACTAAGAGGAATAAATATAAATGCTAAATAATTACCTATTAAGGGAAAGCCATTTTAAGATACACTTTATAGATAGGGCGTCGTTAATACCAGGAAAGATGTGTGCTCGAGTGCGTATCTGCCATAATAATTCATCAATTTCTAATAGGACTTGCCAAGGACCTCCTCTTGTGTCCAACTCTCTTTTTTGCAAGACCATATAGCTAAAATGATGGCCTTCATGATCTATGATGTGTTTGGCTAAAGCATTGGTAAGATCTTTCTTACCAATTGCATACTGATGCTCATATATTCTAGATTTAAATTTACGTTCGGTTTTACCGATATAAAAGGCCTTGCAGGAGTTACACAAGGCGACGTAGGTAACCCCTTTTGATTCGCAATTGAAATAATTGTTCACTTTGTATTCTTTGTTATTAATGCTGAACCGGTTACCTACTTTAATGAACTTGCACTGGGCACAAGAGCCGCATTTATGCATTCCATGTAGTCTATTTGTGTTAGGCTTTTTCTTTTTCTTTTCTAGTATAGATTTTAAGTTGTCCCCTCTCCTATAGGTAATCTTAGGACTATCACCTAAGGACCTAGCTAGAGTTTGTTCATTTCTAATAATATCCCAATTTTTATTGATAACCTCTTTTATTCTCTGAAAATCCAAAGAATAAGTATGCAAAAAGCTGGTACGATATTCCTTGTTAATTGCCACACTGGCCCAGCATATTCACTTGCTACCATGCTTTGTTCATGAGTGATGGCCAAATTATAGCTAGTATGACTTCCTAAAAGGGGGATGAAGTGGCCTTCTTCACGTTTACATGTGACCTCAGTTATAACACTTGAAATCAAGCTGACCGGATACCCCCTAAAAATAAACATGCTTTTGAGTCTATCACATTCAGAATTGTAGTCATGGGAATCGGTGACCATACTATCTGACCTTTTATCACCACCTTTTTCTGGTGATATGGATGGTTACTAGTGAAATGCAATAGAGAATTGGAATATGTTGGTTTTCTATAGATTAAACTCTTGAATCGATTATTTTCTCTATCATTGATCAAGAGTATATCCAAGTAATTAATCTCTGTATCCCCTATGTTGTATGTGAAATCTAGGAATTCAGTCATTTGTGAAATCTGATCTACAAATTGGGGAATAAGTGTCTTACTTCCCTTCCAAATGCAAAATATGTCATCCTGGTACCTTGTGTACCAGGTGACATATTTTTGAAACCACTCATCTTTGAAAAGAATAGTCGTCTCCCAATGTGCCATGACAGTATTCGCGAATGAACCACCACAGGGGGAGCCCATAGCTACCCCTGATGTTTGCAGATAGAATTGATTCTCAAACATGAAAAAATTATTAGCCAGGACCAGTTCTAACAAAGTCTCAATAAGATAAAGGATGTCATCATTAATTTCTTTTGCTAACATGAATTCTCTAACCCAGTTAACTCCAGTTGTTTGAGGAATAACTGTGTACAAGTCCTTGACATCTATTATCAAAAAAGACACTTCTGGAGAGTATTCTTGCTTGCTTATATTCTCCAAAAAAGTCCAAGGATCTTTGCAAATTTGGGCTTCACTATCTATAAGAGGTTTTAGTACGCTGTCAATATATTTGGCGCACGCATAAGTAATTGACCCCCTCCCATCCACAATGGGTCTGAAAGGGGGGGGTGTAATCTTTTGTGCAATTTGGGAGTTCCAAAGAAGGCTGGTATTCTAGGTGCTGCCATGGACAAATATCTATGCATTTCCATATCTATAAATCCTTCCAGAAACAGGTCATTGAGAATGCCTCTGATCTTTCTATATGCACCATGTATCTCATTTAAAGATACCTGTTTGTAGGCAGGAGTATTGAGATGTTCAATCATATAGTTTACATAAGTACAATAGTCCATGAACACCACCCCACCACCTTTATCTGGTTTCATTACTCTGATATTACAGTCTTGTAACAAATGAATGAAATCTTGTTCCAAAGGGGTGATGTTACTTATATATTTGTGATTTCTATAGATCACTTGATTTAAACCTAATAGGCATACTTATCGTGCCGCCTGGATATTGCTAGGCGTATAATGCACCACCAATCACTCCCCAGTTCCTTTATTTGCGGTACTTTATAAGTACTGCATATAACAGTGGCATATCATGGTAGAATTCCACCTCAACCTCAATGTCGGCATGGTTGTGCATGGTTTACAGTTTATTTATTTGTTAATTCTATCATTCCTTGTACATATTATAGTCTTATTTATACAGTGCTTACAAGTTCATTCAACTGCCTTAATGTCGGCACATGCATAAATATTGTATTTATGTTATATTTTCCAGTGTCTAAAAAAATCTTTTATTTTGTTGATTTGCTTACTGTTTCTGCTTTAAGGTTGCCTTAGAGAATATTAATTAGCAAATGCTTTTAATTTCGATTGGATCTTGATTTACGAATAGTTGTATAAAAACAGAACTTAAATGTCAATTTGCTGTTTGTCTGAAGAAGGCGAGGCATTGTTTTCGCCGAAAGCGCTTACATTTTATCAGTTTTAAATAAATTTACTTTTTTACTTCTGGGAGTATGCTCTCACCATGTTCCAGTTTGTCTTAAAGAGTTTGGGTGTTCGTTTCCATTCGATTTACCCTCTGATCTACACACTCTGGGGACCTAAACCTTGTCACCACAATAACCAGAACATGTTGGAGGGATAGAGTCCTGTCCCAGAGACTTCCCATACTCTGGAACAAACTACCTATCTATATCAAACAAAGCTCCTCATTAGCACTTTTCAAGAAAAATATTGATGATTGGATGGGAAATAGGAAATTCACCCCGGGGATCACCTCTGTGGCTCTGCTCAACAGGGGCACAGGAAAATAATTTTCTTGGTTGGCAAAAGCCAGGGTACCCTTTTGGCTAGACTTATATAGCCCTAGGGCAATAGCCTAGTACCTACCTATGAACCTATGAACCTATAAATCCACCAAGCTTAAAGTAAACACTGGTTCAAAGTGTAATGTTATGTCTGCAGATACCTTTGCAAGGGTTAGAGCTGGTGAACAACTAAATGTGACTAGTTGTGCAAAACTTGTTGCTTATGAAGGTGAAGAAATTCAAGCCAAAGGATCACTAGTGCTTTCATGTTGTGTGGCCAAGAACTGCTATAGCTATTGTTCCATGTGGATTGAAGACTTGTGCAATCATTACTGAGTCTCAGAGACAGTTTGAAAATTAATCTCCCTTTTTTTACCAAAGAAGTTCATCAGATAAGCACATGTCCTAGTTACAGCTTCACCAACACTATATTTTCAGAGTATGCTGATGTTTTCGATGACAAATTGGCCAAACTTCCAGTTGTGTATACCATGAAATTAGACCCAGAGATCAGTCCAATAGTCAGACCAACAAGAAGAGTTCTGATACTTATGCAGCAGAAGGTCAATGCTCAGACGGACAAAATGGTGCAACAAGGTGTAATTTGTCCAGTTACAGAACCTACCAAATGGGTATCATCCATGGCAGTAGCTCATAACAAAGCCTCAGATGATAGCAGAATATGTACTGACCCAAGTGATTTGAACAAAGCATTGAAGAGACCACATCACCCCATGCGTACAGTTGAAGAGGTTGCAGACCTGATACCAAATACCACTGTTTGTTCTGTCTTAGATGCAAAGAGTTAATTTTGACAAGTAATGTTTGATCAAAAATCTTCATTACTGACTAAATTCAGTACCCCATTTGGAAGACATAGGTTTCTAAGGATGCCATCTGGAATAAAGTCTGCAAGTGAAGTCTTTCAGCGTGCAATGGAGCAAATTTTTTCAGGTTATCCTTGTGCCATAATAGTAGATGATATATTGGTCAGAGGCGATGGTGAGGTAGAGCATGATAAAAATCTTAAGAGAGTTCTAGACATAACACATGAAGTGAACTTAAAGCTCAATTCTGTGAGGTGCAAATTCAGACTATGAGAATTTATATATGTAGGTCAATTACTTACAAGTATTGGCTTGAGACCAGACCAGTCCAAGCAAGCAGCCATTCTTGAAATGCCAGCACCAGATAATGTGCAAGCTCTACAATGTTTTCTTGGTATGGTTGATTACTTAAGCAAGTTTATACCAGACTTCAGTGAGTTGACAGAAACTTTGAAAGAACTCACATATAAAATTGTTACTTGGTCATAGCTAGACTAGCAGCAGAGAGCATTTGAAACTCCTAAATGGAAAACTGCTACCCCACCAACATTAAGATACTATAATGTCAACAAATCAGTAACCGTTTACTGCGATGCTTCAAATTTTTGTTTACGTGCAGTTATTCTTCAAGAAGGAAATCCAGCAGCCTACACATCTAGAACACTTGCCCAGACTGAGATGCAGTATGCTCAAATTGAGAAAAAACATTTTACAATAGTGTTTGCATGTTTCACATTTCATGATTATATCTATGGTTGAGGAATCCAGACTGAAACTGATCATCATCCTCTGGTTACTATTTTAAATGAGTCTCTGCATTCAACTCCAGCAATATTACAAAGAATGATGTTCAAATTGCAAAAGTACAATTTCAAATTGGTCTATACAAAAGGCAAACTTTTTATCTAGCTGATACCTTATCCAGATCAGCCAGAAATACAATGGAACAGCTTGACTGAGAGAATTTTGATTTTGATGTCGTGGAAGTGTGTAATTTTTTCTACCACAAGACTTGAAGAGCTATGAGATCATACAATGACTGATCCAGTCTTGCAAAAGCTCAGTCACTATGTCAGTGTTGAATGGCCACCAAAGCAATCTAGTGTACCAGCTGAAGTGCAGTCTTACATTACTTACAGAGATCAGTTATTGATGGAAGATGGCATTATTTTCAAAGGTCATAAAATTATTATTCCTGCTTCCTTACAACAAGAATATGTACAGATTCTGCTTTGTGATCACCCAGGTTACAAATCTACTAAGAGAAGGGTGAGAGGACTAGTTTTTGTACTTCTCTAGTAAAAGACATTGATAGAGTCCTTTCTTCTTGTTCATTATGATATAGTACTAAAGCATATTTGCAAAAAGAGCCACTTCAGCTAAGTCAAGTCCCTGATCTACCTTAGTCAATTGTATCTACTGATATATTTGAGTGGAACAATCAACATTACTTAATACTGGTGGACTCTTATTCAAATTGGTTCAAAATCGATCTACTACAATCATTTCTAAGTTCAAATGTCATTTCTCAGTCCATGGCAGTCCACAGAAAGTAATTTCTGAAAGTGGCACGCAATTCACAAGTCAATTGTTTCAGAAATTTGCCAAAGAATGGGACTTCATACGTTACTTGTAGTCCAGAGTATCTGCAATTGAATAGACTTGCTGAATGTACAGTACAGAGTGCAAAGCAATTACTTGAGAATTCAAAGCATGATAATAATTATGTTTTTTTGAATTTACTCAATTTCAGAAACATACCCCGTGACAATATACTTGGCTCACCTGCTCAGAGACTTCCATCTAGGCAAACCAGAACAATGTTGTTTATCAGTTCTAGTTTATTGAGGCCTAAAGCTAAGAACAACCAAGTAATTGAAGCCCAGCTATCTAGAAAGTGTTCTTTTCCAAAAGTCTAGCTATGACAAGCTGAGAAGTTTTCTTCATCCATTGAAAAAGGAGAGACAGTGAGGATACAAAGAGTGAAAGGTTTCGACCAGATTTGTCAAGTAACGAGTATTTGTGCGCAGCCAAGATCCTAATTTGTTAAATCCGAAGATGTGGAGTACAGGGGAAATTGCAGACATCTTCTTCTTGTAGCAGAACCGATATCACAGCGAGAGCAATCCAGATGATATTCCTGTTCCAGTATGTGTCTTGACTCCTGATACTGTTCCAGCAGATGATACCAGTGTTGCTAAGATTGAACAGTCCGCAGAGACAATCAGAGTTAATAAACTAGATCCCAAATGTTATGTCACATGATATGCTCACATTTCAAAGCCTAGTGTGAAATACACAGGAACTTGGACATAGTTATATATATGTATCTAGCTTTGTATAATTGCATGGTGAAAATCATTTGTGTGTAACTTGTATATTCATTAATTTCAGTGACAATGCCTGACTCATTGTCTCAAAGAGGGAGGATGTGGAATAACAGGTGTGCTGTACCTTTAAGAAGCATTTCCAAGACCTGTCTGTGCATATAAATCCCGCGCATGTGTTACCTTCAGTACCATTTTGAAGGTCCGACCAGAGTGTTAACATCTATGTGCATGACAGCTAGTTGTTTATAAGTTAAAGTTACTTCACCTCATTTAGGATGTGCTTGTATATAATAAAGCTGCTTGAACAAGAACCCATGAGGCTCACTTGTTTTATCCACACCTGGTGAGTGATACCTGCCAACTAGCCAGGATTGCTCATTATGTCTAATACAGGTGTAGCAGTATCCCTCTGAACACCTTCGGCAGATGTTACATTTTGAGGGAGGTTTGCTCGAATCCCCTCAGAGATTGCTAACAAATCATAATAGTTGTCCAAGTATGCTCTTAAAGAACCATCTTGATTACTCACAGGCACATATGTTTTGTGGAAGACATGTGATTACTGGTGGTATTATTCTGATATTGTCCATGATTGTACATGCTTCTCTCTGCTGTTGTCCATGAGCCTGTTGCTATGTGTCCTGCTTAGTTGAGACCATATTCAGGCAACTAATTTTGCACAGCTTCACAATATGCACATAATCCCTATTGTATATAGCATCCCTGATATATGTCCTGCCCATTGTTTATGTCAGGATGCTTATATCAGAAAGAGTCTTCTCCATTGATATGTTACCTTGTGCGACAGTCATATAAAATATAATAACTGTGCAGTCTGTGCTGTATTATGTTGATATGTGAATAGCGTTTGTGCTACCACTGTCTTCACAGACATGCCCTCATCTGCTGTACTTTACCATGTTTCACCTCTCCTCTTCCTCTGTGTTTATTCCTACAATCCATCTGTGTGTCCCTTTTCAATGCGCACACTTCCCTTAACTGTTTATTTATATTGCTGTCTACGTACCCTTACTGATCATTTGCAGAACTTTTACTCAGTATGCCTGACACAGGTTTCCACCATACACTGCACTGTATACACTGTCATGTAATGTGTTAGAAATATATAAATTGCTTTGTTAATAACCTTGGTAATCATTGTGGCATTCCACAAAATCCCACAGACATGGTTTGCATGTAAGTAAGCAGCTGGCCAGCAATACTGTTGCTGGCCACAAAACTGTGCTTTTTCTATGTTTAAACACGGTGTGCAGCATGCGTGTGTGTAATTAGCACTGCTGCTCACCACACAAACATGTAAATTATGTATAGGCTTCGTGCTAAACCTACATGGAGTATATCAAATCCCCAGGTAGTTATGTGTCCTTAAGAATGCTTTTTGTAATCTTCCTCTCATCTCCTTTAAGGAAAAGTAATTCCTTCTTAGTGTAGGCACAGAACAAAACATTGTATTCAAGTATCAGCCTAATATAGGCAGTAAATAATTTACTCACAAAAACAGCCTTGTCTCACACTATTTTTTTAATGAAAACTATTCCAAGTAGTCCTTATATTCTGACTACAGCGGTTATGGAGTTGTCCAACAATGGATCTAATTCATTTTGAAACCTGTCAGAGTGCATTAGGCCATTCTTATTTAGACTAGTTTTTAGATAGGTATTGAAAATGTGATGGACCTTTGGTTTTGTTCTTAATGTACTCATTTTTAAATCATCAGCATATTTTGCATTCCAGAAAGTGTTAGACAAAGGAATTCAGTTGCCAAAAAATACTCCTAAATAGCAACGTTTCCCTAATGGAGGTCTTTAAAAAAACTGTGGTGAGAATAGCTGAAAAATAACTCCTTAACAGCAGCGTTTCCTAAATGGTGGTCTTTAAAAAGACCGTGGTGAGAATTCCTTAATCAGTGTTTTTAGAAAGACTGTGGTCCAAGTCACTTAATACAGGATTAAGATACAGTGATGTTGCTCCACTGGTCAGGGTCCTAAAATTAGCTTCGGACGGCTTCAACTGTAAAGAACTGCAGTTCAGCTGATGAAGAACCTGACTCAAAGACTGAACAAGTCTGAGTCTTCACTTTCTACTGGAGAATCATGGACTGAACAAAGTAACACCAGGTTCTCTCTAACTGGGACACCCGATACACTTAGGGAATTTCACCTTCACATGGAACAAGGTCTTTTTGAAGACCCTTTGACTGAGATTCGCACTGACCATACTTGCCCAGGTCTTTTTAAAGACCCCTACTTAAGGAGCCTCACCTACTTTATTGATTTTTTTCCACACAAGTATCTGAAGCACGGTCTTTTTAAAGACCCTGAGGCTAAGATTGTGATGGCATGGACTGCCACAAGCCCAGTAGTAAGGTCTTTTTAAAGACCCCTGAACAAGAACCTTCTCTATCCTGAAAGTATGGTCTTTTTAAAGACCCCCACTAACACAGTCTTTTTAAAGACTCCTGAAATGGAACTGGGGAACTCCTTCACAGAAATGGTCTTTTTAAAGACCACTCTAATGGAAGCTTCTCCTGCACCTTTCACACGGTCCTTTTAAAAGACCAAAATTTTATAAATTTTCACCTTGGTCTAATTTTTAGGACCAAGACCATTGGAGCAACACCACTGTATCTTAATCCTGTATTAAGCAACCTGGACCACGGTCTTTTTAAAGACCCCAACACTTTCAAACACCATTACAACACACACACACACACACACACACACACACACACACACACACACACACACACACACACACACACACACACACACACAAACTAAACAAGCCCACACACCTACCCTTATTATATTACATATTCTAACTCCAAGGTCGCACTACATACACACACACACACACACACACACACACACACACACACACACACACACACACAAAATACCACCACACAAACTGCATTCCTCTTGCACACACATCACAGTAACAACATACACTACAGCCCCTACCCAATACCCTTTAACATAAACACTTACCTAAATCCATGAACACATTGCAACACCAGAACCGCTAATTCAAAATCTCCCGCATTTGAGATTTTGAATTTCGCTCTTCTGTGGTTGTGATCTTCTGAAGAACACACACACACACACACACACACACACACACACACACAAATATATATGTGTGTGTGTATATATATATATATATATATATATATATATATATATATATGGGTCTACTTTCATACACGAGCATACGAATCGCCGACACACATCCCGACCCCAAACAACCGACAACACACCACACCGACACCGCAACATACCGAACACCAAAACACCGACACAAAAACGCCAAATACACAGCACACAACAACATATCCACTAACCTAAACCTAAACCCTAACCCTAACGTCCGACACTATCGCACACTTCACCTACCTGCACCATAACCCTAACTCACTTACCCACCCCTAACCCAAGCACCGACACCATCGCACTTCACCTACCTGCACCCTAACCCTAACTCACTTACCCACCCCTAACCCAAGCACCGACACCATCGCACACTTCACCTACCTGCACCCTAACCCTAACTCACTTACCCACCCCTAACCCAAGCACCGACACCATCGCACACTTCACCTACCTGCACCTAACCCTAACTCACTTACCCACCCCTAGCCCAAGCACCGACACTAACGCACACTTCACCTACCTGCACCCTATCCCTAACTCACTTAACCTGTCCCAAAACTACAGTCCCTCACTATCACACACTTACCTAACCCGAACCCTACCTCCGACACAAACACACACTCACCTGTCCCACAGCCTAACCCGACATCCCACAATTTCGCACACTTACCTGACCGCTCCAAACTCCGTAACTGTCGCACACTTACCAGGTCACGATCGCACATTTCCCTTGTCGGTCTTTCCGCTGTCGGCGAATCTCCCTGTCGGTAAACTTACCTGTCGGTCGTTTGGTCTCCTTTTCCCGCGTGTCGGCGAATCGTCGGTTCGGTCTCCCGAAGTAGACCCATATATATATATATATATATATATATATATATATATATATATATATATATATATATAGAGGTGTGTGTGTATGTGTCTGTATATATTCTATTGAACAACCAGATTATAATGTACAATGCATATATTAGTTTCTAAAGTGGGTCAACCTTCAGTAACTCTGAGAGAGGAAAAGAGACCTGCAAAGGAGATAGGGATAGTGAATTAGGTGATTTGTCATTTCTTAAAACAGAACCATTTGTTTCATAGATTAGTATTAGGCTAACCACCCTTGTAAGACATTTTTATGCCTAGCCAATTACCCAATGTGGGGATCAAACCCTGGACCTTGAGCTTGTAAGGCAAGCACCTTAACCATTATGCCAACCTCCCAGCCACATGGCTTGGATGACAAAGTGCTTTTGGAGTTGTGTTCTGAATCTGAAGTATAGATTTTTTGGTAAGAGGACAGTGGCACAGTGTCTAATGTTGTTGCCTCATGGTAAAAGGTACTCTGGTTTGATTTTCAGCTGGGGTGCCTTATGTGGGGAGTCTGCATGTCCTCCTTGCATTTGTGTGGGTTTCTTCTGGGTTTCCTCACACGTTCTAAACACATGCATCTCGAGTGATTATCCCTGAACCTCTGTTGAAAATAGGCTCTGTGTTGTCAGACTTTCCTGGTCAACAAATTTTAAAATAAAAGAGCTTACCAAGAGAAGGTGCTTGAGAGGAGAATGCATATGCAGTGTGGAGTTTATTTCAAGGGGTAATGAGAAATACTGTGGCTTATAAGTGTTGTCTCAGGTTGTATGAAGTGCTTTCTTTCTTTCTTTTTCCATGAACTCTTAACTGCAACAACTGTAAATGTGTGGAGTTTGAATAGCTTGTAGAAATGAAATCCTAGTAGTAGGTTATAATTTTGTTTTATAGGCAGCATTTAGCTTCTCTATGTTCATACAATGATGCTCACAGAGAGGTCAGTTTGTAATGAATCAGCAGATGCTGTTAGAAATTGTCTGTAATGTGGTGGTGTTTTTCTTCAAAGCAAAAGTCAAAATGGGAAGTCCATACTAAAGTTGAGAAAGGAAAACTCCTTTGTAAATGGCTTCTCTAGCAGGTTGGATAGAAAAGAGGAGATGTTTTTTAAGCCCAGAAGAGGGTGAAGTTTATTATCTCTTACTGTCTATGTGGAAATGAAAGTTTAGTGACTAATCATGTCATAATCCTAGGTGTTTGAAGGTTAACGTTGTTTCTACAGTCAAATGTCTAAGTAAAAGATAAAGAGTCAGGTTTTTGGTGAATTTTCTGTAGGAGTTCCAAAAGGCAAAGTTTTGGTCTTGGAGCAGTTGAGATGTAGTCTATGGTTTATGAGCCAAAAGTCAGACTGGAGTTGTCACTGAACGTTAGTGTGAGAGTTACCAGATCAGTAAGTGACATATTATCAGCATAAAGGATGACTGGTAAATGGGGAAGTCACAAGGACATTTGTTAATGAATATGCAGAGGAGGAGGAGAGGGAAAGAATGAACCCTTGTGCTACACCTTTGGTAATAGGTGACAATTCTGATTGGGAGTATTCAAGCTTAACTCTGAAGCATCTGTCAGTGATGACATTTGTAAATCAAGTATCTGGACCTCACAAAAAGAATCCTAGGCCTTAAACACATGTCCTACATGGACAGACTCAAGAAACTCCAGCTATTCTCACTCTCTTATCATCTACTTAGAGGTGATCTCTGCTTGACTTACAAAGCCATGTCCAACCCAGCCTTACTTGAAATGCTGCACCTAAAGAAATCCCAATTCCCCCCATGCCACACGGTCTAGAGATCACAACCTCATTACCACAATTAACAGAACATGCTGTTTGGACAGGTTCATATCCCAAAGGCTGCCTGTACTCTGGAATAAGCTTCCCATTCATGTCAACCAGAGCACCTCACTGGCCCTCTTCAAGAGAAATCTTGACGAGTGGATGGGTAACAGAAAGTTCACTCCAGGGATCATTCCAGTTGCACTACTGGATATGGGCACTGTGAACTAACATTGGGTGGCATAGTGCCTGGGCAATTTTTTTTGGGCTAGGTTTGTACAGAATTTAGTGAATGGGTATTGGATGGAAGAGAGAGGTACATTTTGGATTGGTTTCCTTTGGGTGGGTGAGCTAGAGTACTTTTCCAGATTTACAGCATGATGTCTTGGGGGAGACACAGATTATATATGTGGGTGAGAGGAGGACAGAGAGGATCTCTGCAGTGATAGATGAACCAGCGGTTTATGTTGACAGATACAAATTTGGTAGCAGTGTGAATATTTTCAAGTAGAAGAGTTGTTTTAGCGATGTATGCATTTGAAGTAGAAAAGGGGAATTAATAGTGTTGGGATGGGAACTGTATGATTTGTGGCAGGAGAGGAGTTGATTGGTGAGAGATTGTTACATTCTTTAAGGAAATGTTCTGAAAAATGTTTGATGTGCCACTTTGAATGTTGTTTATAGAGAGAAAGAGAATGTGTCCAAGATTTTTTAATTTTGTTTCTGTAGAAATTCCATTTTCCATATTCAGTTAAATGCAATTCTTAAATTGTATTCAATTTCATTTATTAAACCATATAAGAATAATTTTATCAGTTTAAAAACTAAAAGAGTTTAAAGAAAGTTGCTCCTATAAATTATCTAGTTAGATTTACAAGAAACCATTAATAAAAATAATCAAACAAGGAAAAAGTCAAAGTCAGAATAATAGTATTTACTGATATACTGATCTATGTAATAAGGTACCTTTCTTTAACATCATACCCATTTGCTGGAACTAAGAATTTTTGCCAGTCTATAATTATAAACTAATGTTGGATAAACTTGCAATTATGCTACTTTACGACACAGTTTATCATTTGCAGTATGCTGCATTTTGATACATTTTATCATTTGCAGAATGTTGTATTTTGATACATTTTATCATTTGCAGTATGCTACATTATGATACAGTTTATCATTTGCAGTATGCTACATTTTGATACATTTTATCATTTGCAGAATGTTGTATTTTGATACATTTTATCATTTGCTGTATGCTACATTGTGATACAGTTTATCATTTGCAGAGTGTTGCATTTTGATACGTTTTATCATTTGCAGTATGCTACATTATGATACAGTTTATCGTTTGAAGCATGCTATATTGTGATACAGATTATCATTTGCAGTATGCTATATTATGATACAGTTTATCGTTTGAAGCATGCTATATTGTGATACAGATTATCATTTGCAGTATGCTACATTATGATACAGTTTATCGTTTGAAGCATGCTATATTGTGATACAGATTATCATTTGCTGTATGCTGCATTTTTTCCAATGGATCATTTCAGCAGTAAATCTATAGTCATAATAGCCATACAATATTAATAAGCTCCTCCCAGATATTAACAATAATGTAATTGATAACATTACAATTGATCTGGATAATTGATCTTTGAATTAAAATCTAATGGTTTGATGACACACTGTAGTGCTAAGATGAACCCGGGTATTCATTAACAGCATGTGCACATTCTGCTGAAGCTAGTTTGATCAGCCATCTTTGCTCAGTGAGCAACATAACATATCAGATATACAGGAAGCCAAGACACACAACATGATGGACAGCCTCATCTTAACCCACAAATCAGGCACATGGCCATGTTGAAAAAAGGAAGAACTCCACCTATATGTGTACACTACGTAAACACAGGGGTCTAGCACCTAGGTCTCTAATGGTAGGAACAGACTGTAAATCACACCCTAGATTACATATACCCCCGGATTCATGAAGCTTGGCGCAAGGCCAGTGTAAGGCGTTCGCCGGTAGTGCAGTGTATAACCGGTGTAGCAGTGCCACATGCATAGTAATGAGTGCGCGCCGCAACCACAACCACGTGCAGAGGCGTCGTGAGCAAGTAGGATGCGCCCGTAGGCGTGGCCAAGCCAGCAGGCGAGGATCAACCTAAAGTGCTGACTGTCACAGGCCGCCTGCAATAGTAACCGCACCAGCCAGTGTCCATGGATAATGAAACGTATGCAGAGTATGCAACATAGTACCCGTCAACACAAAACGGAGAACCAAACATTAACCCACGAAGTCAAAATTGTACCCGTCCAAGGAACAAAGGATACGCGTAATACCGTGTCCATCATGCAATGCACTGTCAGTGGGCATACCCAGTGAAGGTGTACCACAGCATGTCAGCGTGCCGCACCTACACACGAGTAGCCCCATGGGCATGGTCACCAGCAGTTCCACAGTGGTAGTGAGAGTACACAGCCGGGCAGCCGTGTCTATATAACAACCAGAAAGAAACCAGATACCCTAAACACAGACAAACATGTGCATAGCAACATGTACTACACCCAGCAACGTACCCGTCGCATACACATAGGATGGCGTATGCGGCGGAATATCCAGAAGCAGAACCCATGCATGCAAATGTAATACACAACAGCCGCGTCATAGCACGTAACCCGCACCCATGTACGACCGTCCACCCAATCCAGCTAGCAGCCTTGCGCAGCTGCACACCTACACACAGTGGGTATACCTCAAATGTAGTACGTATTGTCCTAGGCAGTGCCACGTTGCAAATATGTACCCCACATGTCAACATCCCACCTCAGGTACTGATATCCAAATGGCCGCATGTGAATGTGTCGGCAGAATGCATACATCCGCGTAGTACGGACCTGTTGAACCCCATAGGTGTTCACACGCCACGGTGTCCATAACTGTACACATCTGGACAAAGCAGTATGTGCAGCCACTGTACCGATGATTAGCTATGCAGACATGTCAAACACAACACATAGGCGGAACATCCGCCCACCAAACAAGACACCCAACAGGGTGCCACATGCACAGAAGGTGAAGGTGGGACATCACATAGATAATAGTGGTGCCGGATGGCCAAACACCCACGGCCAATGCAAAGGATTGAATAACACGTATATGCCCGGATGAATGGGTATGTCATATCATGGGAATAGCCTAAGCTATCCAACAAAATAGCCATGCATACCAGATACAAACTGCCAGTAACACGCAGTAGTAATGCAGGAAGGCATACACGACTGTGGGAATATCACAGGACATATGGCACGTGCCAAGTGTCGACGCATGACACAAATGTCCAGGACGGGGCCCCCTGCAAAGAGGAACACGTGCCAACCCCACCCCCCACTGACGTATCGGCAGTGGAAACACAACCCAAACACACACCAACACCACCGTCCATCCCGCGATAGCAACGGAGGACGGTCAAAGACCACCATGATGCGTGCACAAACAGGGACACGTGTAACCATCGCTCTGACAACCCCCCACAGGCCAACGAATAATAGTATGGACATACGCATGTAATGCTGCGAAGGATGTGTGGTAGTCCTCAGTATCACAGAGGTAGGTACACAGATACACTGTAATCAACCGTGACATATGTGCACTGTACACAGCATACCTGCAGGTAATACATAGTTCAATCATGTGCCACAGAAATATCCATGTACGAATGAGGACAGGGGATAGACAAGTGTGAATGAGACAAACTATGAACATAGGTTCATAGGTTCATAGGTTCATAGTAGGCTATCTGCCCAAGGGCATTTATAAGCCTAGCCCATAGTTATGTGGCCTTCGCCACCCCTTTCGTTGGAAGAAAACTATGCCTATTATATTGCTGTACCTCTGTCAAGCAGTGACACTGAAGTAATCCCTGGGGTATATCTGCGATCTCCCATCCATTGGTCAAGATTCCTCTTGAACAAGGCCAGCGAGGTGCTCTGCCTCACATGTACCGGGATGTTGTTCCACAGCATAGTGAGTCTCTGGGTGATGAATCTGTCCCTCCAGCACGTTCTATTAATGACCGTGTCAAGGTTTAAGTCTCCCGCCCTTGTGGTTCTGAGGGATCTAGATTCTTTAGGTGAAGCATATTCATCAAATCTGGGTTTGACATGGCCTTGTATGTCAGGCACAGGTCACCTATGAGCAAGCGGTATGCGACTGAATAGAGCTGGAGTTCTTTCAGTCGGGCAGCATAAGACATATTCTTGAGACCCTGTATCCTTTTGGTGATGAACTTTTGGGGCCTTTCCAGCTGCTGCAGGTGTCGGGTCAGATACATTGCGAATGGGGCATTGTACTCAATCATAGGTCTAATGAGTGATGAGTACAGGGGACGATGACCTCCCTTGATCTAGATGTGAATCCCTTCATGATCAGGTGGGCAATGTAGAAGGTCTACCTAACTACTTTAGCAACGTGAGTGTCAACGAGCGGTTACTGTCAACCTGGGTCCCAAGATCCCTGGTAACTTCTTCTGTGCTCAGTGGATTGCCACCTATATGGTAGCTAGGGGTAACCTTGTTTTTCCCGAAGGGTATGACTATGCATTTCTTGGTGTTTAGCTTTAGGCCATGTCTCTGGCACCAGTTATCCATTTCTGTGAGGCCCTTCTGAAGGATATCTGTGTCAGATGTGTTTTCGACTATGGCACCCAGTTCGCAGTCATCTGCAAACTTTGTCAGCCATAATCCTCCTGTGTTTGCTTGTACTTCAGAAATGTAGATGCCGAACAAGAGTGGACCCAGGACTGAGCCCTGTGGGACACCACTTGTGACCGGCTTTGAGTCTGACATGGCGCCAGCAACTCTGACCGTGTGGGTTCTGTCACTTAGCCAGTTTGCAACCCATCTTGTGATGTATGGGTTTACATTCAAGCTGATGAGTTTTTCAATGATACCTGAGGGGGGTATTGTGTCGAAGGCCTTTGCCAGGTCGAGGTAGGCTGTATGGACTGCCTTACCCTCATCAATGGCCTTGGTGACTGTTTCGAAAAAGTCAACCAAGTTTAAAAGGCATGATCTGCCTTTGACAAAGCCAAACTGGGTTGGATCCAAAGTCCGCAAGTTCCCTATGTCTTTATCTATGAGTTCCATTAGGATCCTCTCCATGGCTTTGCAGATAAGGCTTGTCAAGCTAATGGGATGGTAATTCCCAGGGTCAGTGGAGGCACCGCCCTTGTGAAGTGGGACCACAGTCGCCTTGCTCCACTACTTGGGTACGTATCCTGAGGTGAGGGTAAGATTAAGTTTAATTCCTCATTGAGTTCATGGAGTACACAGCCGGGGACACCATCTGGTCCCATGGATGCTGTGTTTACTGCCTTGGAGAGAGCAGTTCTCACCTGAGTGTTAGAGATGTTTGGGGGGCTACAATCCTCTGGTATAGATATCTCTCCTTTTGGGGGGGAGGGGGGTGAGAAGTTTGCACTGAACCTGTCAGCCAGTATGTTGGCAATGTGTGTAGGTTCAGTAATCTTCACATCATTCTGAACTAATTCTGAGCATATCTGGGAGTTTCCTCCTAGGTGTCTAACATAGCTAAAGAAGGCCTTATGATTGTCTTTTGAGTCCTTGGTGATTTATCCCTCGAATTCACCTTGGATGATTTTATGAGAGCTCTTAGTTCTTCACTTATAATGAGCAAGGGTGTCTTACTTTTCAAGGATTTTGCTCTATCTTGTAGTAGCTTCCTCCTTTTGTTGTAGAGCTTGTTTATGGCTGGGGTCCACCAGACCGGACGCTTGCCTTTGGTACAAAGAGTCTCAGTTTTGTTTGGGATTGCCTGATCCATACAGTCCTGTAGGTGCTAGTAGAAGGCATATGTAAGTGATTCAGCGGTTTGAGTAATGTTTACCACCGGCTCAGGGGCCTTAAAGGAGACCACACTAGTGTTTAGAAGTGTGAAGTCGGCTTTTGAGAAAGGCATATGTATGGTAACCGGCACCACCCACAGCATTGTATGCCAATAGCAGAAGATATTGTAGGTTGTCCAAACACACGTGTCCATTTTACACGAATATCATAGCAATAACCCACGCCCAGATGTGGGTAATGCTAGATATACCCATGGTAGACGTGGTGCGGTCCCGAGGCCGATGCCCAAGGGACCACACAAAGGCAACCGTGGGTAAATACAGCAGTACCCACACCCAGACGCGGGTCATTGCTAGTATGCCATATCATCTAGGGAAAGAAACCATATATTCCCAGATATAATGGCACAGCATAATGCCTGTCCGCCACCCATCCGCAGACATACGGCACCTGCGGTGGTGCGGACGTACTGCGCGAGATGTCCGTTGCCAATGTCGACACTGTCTCGCTATGTGAAACAAAGTCAACATAGCGATTAAATACAAAACAACGACAGAGAGCCCGATGTCTCCGTTGCTGTGCTGTTCAACCTGTTCCGCCATGTTAAATGTGTGTAGCAGAGCAGGACTGCCCCAAAGTAAGCAACGGACATGTCCATGGCTCAGTGAAAGCTGTCATGCAATGTTAAACCCATGTAACATAGCGAGACAGGTTATAAATACCGAGGTATAGTAATGGAAATAGGTCCGGTCGACCAGACCGTGTGCAATTACTATAACGCGATCTACAACGGGCACGCCGGCCAATCAGCGCACACGGTTAGGAATAATGGGGGGGGGATATGGTATCATAGACATAGACAAACCGTGCCCATGTGACTCGTCTGACATTCGTACATGGTCAGGGCAGTTCCGTACACTAGGCGGACAAGACCAAACCCAAAGCACCACAGGAACACCCTGACAATCGAAGGCCTGTATGCGTAGGGGCTATAAGCCCCTGTGATCTGAATATCCCTGCGGTCACGACATATGCATCCTGGGCCATGAGCGGTAGGGAATAAGGAATGTGTAACATGTAGTACCGCACTTTTCCCAGCAGGAGAATGGATGCCTGTGATGTATGTGAGTGCGGGGGTGGGGGGGATATGTAAATTTAGCTAAGTACCATGGGTATGCATATAAATAAGACAGAACAGCTAATGTGTAGTGGTCACAGCAACCGGCAAATGTGAATGCAGTCCCGTTTGAATTACGACTATAGAACATATAAATGTGAACGTAATGCGTAATCGTCCATGCTGCAAAGACAGTTACATGTGTAAAGGTGAAAGTGTGTTCCGCTGCGTCCGTCAACGGATCAGAGATATGTTAGCGGAACAGTCACAACTAATACTGACCACGTAACCACACAGACCCAGTAAACATATGTAACCAGAATACGGATATGCATGCGCCTCGCGTAACCCACAATTAGGAAATGCAAGTGCGGCGTGTGCATGTCTGATCCGCTCACAGCAGGAAAGTTAATGCTGTGTCCTCCACGTCAGTTATACATGTCTCAAAACTGTCAGCCTCTGAATGTATGGAATCGGACAATGCCATGTAAAGTACCGTAGAAATAGTAGAAACACATGCTATGTGATAAGACAAACATAGAATGTGGTTAGAATAACATGTGTGTTAGTAGTATGGATTGGCGGTTATGCATCTGTAACCCGACCCACTTGTCAGAAGGTGCCACCGTGCAATTGTGTTTAGTTGGCTCACACTTGTTGACCGGGCTAGGCTAGCTGGATATATGTCCAGTGTCAGCAGAGGCCCGTGGAGAAATGCTCCACACACACAATAATAGCACAACATACCAAAGTACTCATATATGTAACCAAAAAAGAACAACAATAGAAAGTGTCCTGAAAGGACTGGTTACATACAGATCCCAGACGACAGAGAAATATATGGCCAGTGGAAGCACGTCACAATTATGGGATCAGGTCCCTATAGAAGCAAGAAGGTCTCACATGACACGCCAGTGAATTGCCAGATAGACACAGGTCAATGTAACACACAGCAAGATTAAGGGCCAACCAGCCGTACACCATGCCAGAACCTGTACAGTGGAAAGGTATGGTATGGTAATAGATGTGTGTACACAGGTAATCCACAGACAGTAACAAAGCAAGGTATGAAACAAGGGGTTCACATGTATATATCTACACACAGCAGTCCGACGGCCCGTATATATGACACATGGACATAGATATGTCACTCGAAAACAAGATGTAAACAACTACAGTTTATTTCATATCATATTTATATAGTTATATACAGTCATATTTATATTTAACATTGTGACTCTTATTTACATTCATATTTATACAAAATATGCATTTAATTGTACTTATTTATTCAATGATTTGGAATCTTAATACAACAATTATACACATTAATATACATGATATCATTATCAACACACTACATTCTAAGGTTTACTCACAACAATTATCAATTATGTTTCAATATACTGATTGTATTGACCAATATTGTATTTATATTAACACATTGTTGTTGTATTAATGTTTCCATTAAGTAATGTATGCAACACTGATTTTTATATGTCACTTTATCTTTAAGACTTGGAGCACTGGCTACTTAACTATGAGCAAGTTTATTGATTAATTGTCTTTAAACTGACTGAAGGAAGTATATAAGGGATGACTATCTAATGTATTTCGTACTCTGATGATGCCCCATGTTAGTGGGTGAAAGCGCTCAGTATCTTTGGACTGTGGAGTGTATCGTTTTTGTCATCGTCTGTTTTGGTCTGGTTTATGTTCATTAATGTCTTTTATGAAGATGACCAGGACTCAAGGTTTGCTGTATTTCCGCTTACCGGCACATGGATATAGATATGCCAAGTTATACGTAATATGGGTAGTCAAACAGACATCCACGAATGGGGAACATACAGCATCAGTCAAAACCACTGGCCAGATGGTGACAGTCCAACAAGTTATACACTTTACATATGCACACTGGTGTCCATTGTAGGACTCCAAAAATTGCTCCGTTCGCAATATCAACCAGCTGCGATCGACGCAAAAGAAGTGACAGCCGTGACTACGGCACAGCTAGACATATGCACCACCAGCGTGTTTAAGGTTGATGACACGTGTCCATGAAATGCAGGACATATGAACAGAAATCCCCAGATTGTCGAGTCCATACAAGTCGGTCCACATCCCAGTCCCACACACATGAAGGATGTGTAATGTGTACCGTCGAGGGTTGCAGCCATGGGATCCTGGGTATGCAGAAATGGGGCTCGATGTTGTTTGGCAGATTATGCCTTGGCCCGCCCGTGGGAGGATGTGGGTATAGCACATGCCTTACTCCCCACTAATGATGCAAAGCATCCACCGGATAATGCTGAAAGCAGGTGTGAAATGTGTACAGCCCTATATCAGTGTCCAGTAGGCAATTCCCATGGATGGACACGCGTACGACCAAGATGGCACCCATAACTGGAAACCCGGCGGAATTACACAGCTGCAGTAAGGCATAGCACAGGAAATACAGATAGGGACTACATTAGAAATTCCCCAGTCAAAGTCAGACCGTCGTGCGAATACCGGCGTACACAGCTCTCAATCTGCCATCACCAAAATGGGGATCACTCGCTTCCATAATGCGGAACAAATGGGCGACCTGTGGAACACATACTAATGGCTCACTAACAACTTCAACTAGGAAGGTCATAGGATGGTTAAACTATGCCGTTCCCACTTATAAAGAAGATCCCTTAATGAATTAATATGATTAATGTCAATTGACCATGGATTACACCTAATCAACATAAAATAACCGCTGGCACCTTATGGCACACAATCCAAAAAACACATAGGTAGATGAAACAGTCAACGTAGAAATTGTCCAGGACAGTGCCCAAATGGTATAAAAAGTTTCCTTTATATACAAGTAAGCGCTTTCACCTGTAGGCTCCTTCAGACTTACACATAACATAAAAGCATTCAGGTTTTAAATATCCCTCCTTACATTTTCATTGGTCAATTTCTCATCAAACAATGAACAATTAACCCCAGCATATAAAGCGCAAATGCAATGTTAAATACTCACACATATATTAACATCTTTAAAAACATCTTATTAAAACATGTATTATATTATATTGTACTATGCCTAATTCGCATCAATTATAAATATAACAATATATATAGAAAATATGTATATTATATCAATGTAAAACAGTGGTAAACAACTGAAAGAGTGGACTAATAGGTGTTAAATGTATAGCTGTACCTAAACTACATTCCTGTTATTTGGGTTTAAGCCACCTGCTTCTCAAAAGAGGCTTAATCTGTGCTTCATCATTCAACCCTGGTGTTTGGTCAGCTCTCCACCTAATAATCCATCTCAATTCGCATTCTAAAGTATAGTTGATAAGGTCCCCCCCTCAGGGATTAAAATCTAGCCTTTGTAAAACACTGAATTTAAAAGTATGCCTTGGGATGTGCTCATAGCCGGCTGTAGGCATAGGCCAACCCGGCGGCTGCCTAGGGCGCCGCACTAGCAGGGCCACCTTTCTAGTAGTTATGTCATGTAGGTACACCAGGATGGGGGCTCCATGTGTTGTGGTGGTGGGTGCCCTGGTGCCCTATCGCCTAGGGCAGCGGTTGATCTAAGGCCACTCCTGTGCTGCCGTAGGAGGGGTAGTATGGTCCGCAGATATGTGCTGAAGTGCACATGAAACAGTGGTCTACAAGGATTACCCATAGTGGCGACACCTGCACAGACGGCTATAGCGGGACATACACACGACCATGCACACAGCTCAGATAGACATACACACACCATAAACAGGCAATGATACACAAGGTTTATGGCGTGTATGGGTACAGTGTCAGTACAGCAAGGATAGCTGTCTGCCATGATATCCAGCAGATGTCTCTAGGGAGTGTCGGAATACGGACGTTGCATGGACAATGAGTGGATATGCATCATACCACAGTTCTATGTGTCAGCCGTGCAAATATGTGATACATGGGACAGACAGCTGTCCATGCAAGAGCAACGCTATGGGCATAACATAAGTATGTATATATACATCGAGAGAGATACAGACGGACACACGTGGCAAGGCCGGCAGTGTAACGTACACAGCACCTCCCCACCACACCACAGCAGGGCGCACATGGAGAACATGCTACGGAGGTCGCCAACCACAGCAGGCACACAGGCAGTCCATGAGCTGCGTCTCACCATCC
The DNA here is from genome assembly GCF_019279795.1 of Protopterus annectens. Classification (NCBI taxonomy): domain Eukaryota; kingdom Metazoa; phylum Chordata; order Ceratodontiformes; family Protopteridae; genus Protopterus; species Protopterus annectens. Next base: position 1,076,754,322 of record NC_056726.1, on the reverse strand, counting down.
ACAAACACAGAGATGTCGGCAGGATGTAAGTGTTCTGCGGAACCTCTAAAGCCATAACCTATGAACCCATGCGGCTGGGAGCAAAGACACACACACACACACACACACACACAGCTGGCAGGCATGGGGATTGACATTACCCCCACCTACCCAACCGCACGACAGTATGACACAGGTATGGAACGCGCTACGTGGACCATTGAACACAGCACCATCAGAGGCATACGTCTAGGTGGGTGACAACATCCGTAAAGGAATAGACGCCGATAGCCAAGGTATGTGTTGTGAAGTGTCTAAAAGAATTACTCTCTCCAGGGGCAGCTGTAAACACACACACACACACACACACACACACACACACACACACACATGGGGAAGGGCCGGGAGTTGAACCTATGCCTACCTACATGAACACACTACAGCATGATGCATTTACAGAACGCGCTACCGAGATTACTGAGCACAGTGCTGTCAGAGGCATACTTCTAGGCGGGTGACATCATCCATCAGGAATAGCTGACAATAGCCAAGGTATGTGTTGCGGCGTCTAAAAGCATGACCATCTGCAGAGGCAGCTGGAAACACACACACACGGGGAAGGGTCGGGAGTTGAACCTACGCCTACCTACATGAACACACTACAGCATGATGCATTTACAGAGCTACCGAGTTACTGAGCACAGCGCTGTCAGAGGCATACTTCTGGGCAGGTGACATCATCCGTAGGAATAGCTGACAATAGCCAAGGTATGTGTTGCGAAGCGTCTAAAAGCATGACCATCTGCAGAGGCAGCTGGAAACACACACACACACACACACACACCTCATACACACACGGGGAAGGGCCAGGAGTTGAACCTATGCCTACCTACATGAACACACTACAGCATGATGCATTTACAGAATGCGCTACCGAGATTACTGAGCACAGCGCTGTCATAGGCATACTTCTAGGTGGGTGACATCATCCGTAAAGGAATAGCTGACAATAGCCAAGGTATGTGTTGCGAAGCGTCTAAAAGCATGACCATCTGCAGAGGCAGCTGGAAACACACACACACACACACACACACACACACACACACACACACACACACACGGGCAAGGGCCAGGAGTTGAACCTATGCCTACCTACATGAACACACTACAGCATGATGCATTTACAGAACGCGCTACCGAGATTACTGAGCACAGCGCTGTCAGAGGCATACTTCTAGGCGGGTGACATCATCCGTAAAGGAATAGCTGACAATAGCCAAGGTATGTGTTGCAAAGCGTCTAAAAGCATGACCATCTGCAGAGGCAGCTGGAAACACACACACACACCTCACACACACACGGGGAAGGGCCGGGAGTTGTACCTACGCCTACCTACATGAACACACTACAGCATGATGCATTTACAGAATGCGCTACCGAGATTACTGAGCACAGTGCTGTCAGAGGCATTCTTCTAGGCGGGTGACATCATCCGTAAAGGAATAGCTGACAATAGCCAAGGTATATGTTGCGAAGCATCTAAAAGCATGACCATCTGCAGAGGCAGCTGGAAACACACACACACACACACACACACACACACACACACACACACGGGGAAGGGCTGGGAGTTGAACCTATGCCTACCTACATGAACACACTACAGCATGATGCATTTACAGAACGCGCTACCGAGATTACTGAGCACAGCGCTGTCAGAGGCATACTTCTAGGTGGGTGACATCATCCATAAAGGAATAGATGCCAATAGCCAAGGTATGTGTTGTGAAGTGACTAAAAGAACTACTCTCTCCAAGGGCAGCTGGAAACACACACACACACACCTCACACACACACGGGGAAGGGCCGGGAGTTGAACCTACGCCTACCTACATGAACACACTACAGCATGATGCATCTACAGAACGCGCTACCGAGATTACTGAGCACAGCACTGTCAGGAGGCATACCCCTAGGTGGGTGATATCATCTGCAGAGGCAAGGCAGCCAATAGGGAATGAAGGCAGAGTGCGCAGTCACACAGCATGTTACCATCCCAAGGTGGGCGTACAGTAACACGGTAGTGTTGCACTCGGGAATACCAACTAACTACGGAGCACAACATCACGACATGGATACGGGATGCACCACAGACAGTATACCCTATGAGAGGGCAACCGGTGTGCATGATGTAGGCAGCCATTGTGGCATATCAACCACATATGACTCACCTGGACGGCCACCATGGCTATGCAGGATGTCATTGGCCGTGGCTACACGCCTAGTAGCAGACATCGGTGCCGACTGTACTGTGTACCCCTGAATGGCGTACTGGGCATGCCCTCACACCTAGCGGTCACGAAGGGGAAACATACATGCACACGGGGTATCTTCACAGACGTGCGCGGTGTGCACTGTACTGTGTGTCCATCTACACAGCTGCTTACTGGGCATGCTCACACACTTAGAATCTGCAGAGTGCAGACATGCATACACATGGGGTGGAATCATGGAAGGGCAGAGTTTGGACAGTTGTGTGTGTCCACCTACACAACAGCAACCCGGGCATGCTCACACACGTGGCGGTTGCAAAGGGGAAACATACATGCACACAGGGTATCTTCACAGACGGGCACGGTGTGCACTGTACTGTGTGTCCATCTACACAGCTGCTTACTGGGCATGCTCACACACTTAGAATCTGCAGAGTGCAGACATGCATACACATGGGGTGGAATCATGGAAGGGCAGAGTGTCGACCGTCGTGTGTGTCCACCTACACAACAGCAACCCGGGCATGCTCACACACTTAGTATGTGCACGCGCCGCTCGTCCGGCATGCAGGCAGTGTACACACCGCAAGTCACGGCCAGGTAAACCCGTACCTGCGCACAGGGTGGACACACATGCAGTTACACGTACACACACAGATGACATCACAGGTGTCACGGGTGCAGGCTGAACATGTACACACTGCAGTGAACACTGTAGCTGCCATACCAGCACCATGTCATCGGTGCAGCAGTATGCCTCATGGTCAGCAACGGCATGTGAGCATATGTCCACAGGTCTATATGGCTGTGCACGTCATGCAGAGTACACATGTACTATCAGTGATCCCACAGGTGTGATGTAGTCTGCCCATATTGGTATACATGGACAGGCATGCTCCACACATACCACGGGCCTGACACAGATATGACACATGACTGCAGCTGTACCACAGTGAAACAAAGTCCGGATATGTCATATATGTGATTGTCTGGCTGTGTGCATGGACTGCACACAGGACACATCTGACCTGTGATGTACCACATGCATAAAGGGAC
>NC_056726.1:1076566353-1076750514 GCF_019279795.1 Protopterus annectens | reverse complement strand
AAATATTCACCATCTGTGCCATGCTTCACAACATTATCCTCAGAAAGCAGCTTCAGCAAGATCAAAAAGGGGAAGGGGCACATATCCCACCACCAATGGAAAGGTCACCACATCAACACGCAGGTGAGGAATCAGGGGGGATCCAGCAGCCCCTGTGGGTGTAGTCAGACGTATACATGCACAATATGCCCTAACACTGGCTAAGAGCAAATGGATAGCACACATGCTCACCACCTAAGGGGTTAAAACATTCATCCTACACACATACATATGGTAACATGGATACCAGGCAACACTCACAACCGTTACTTACCCATGTAATGGCTGTGTACTGCTAGCATCAGACAGAGTTATCCCTGAGCTATAACTCTAGAAACTGCTGGATTTCCAAGGTAAGAGTTGAACCGGAAAAAGCAAAATAAATAAATAACTATCCTTGTATACTGTTACTTGGTAATGTAACTAAGAACAAGGTGGGTGATTTTTATAGCAATCACATCAAGATGTGACAGCACTGACATGTGTGAATATGTGTCTTCTATCAACTAACAAGCCTTACATCTAAAATGTACAGAATGTCACTGAATACCCAGAGATGGCCTCATACTTTTGTACTGCAAATCATTAAAGAGTAAAGTTAGAAAATAATGACACACATTTCAGTTTCAGACTTCATAGCCTTCAGAACAAACAAAAATAGTAATGCAAAACCTGTTATTCCATTAGCTGTTTGTGTTTGTAAGACCACAATGTTTAAAAACTCACCCCATTGCTGGGCCTTTGTCATTCATTTATTTATACCTTGGTCAGGCATTGTTTATGTAAGAGCTTAGGAGGGATGTTCACATTACAAAAACCTGTAAGAATGCAGTAAAAGTTGCAAAACTGCATCACAAAAACAGATATACTAAGCACTCAATTAACTATGCACCCTGAGCATCAGAAAAAAGCCTTATGCATCCCTGAATCCAAAAGACAGAAAACAAGGATACAGCAGTTATCATCATTTGCATGGTGTATTATCTGGGGGGGGGGGACAGGAGGCCTAGGCTGGCAGAAAAGGTAGTGAGTGCATGTGAGTAAATAAAATAAACTGGCAGACATTTGCATAAAACATCAAATGGCCACTGAGGCAGAATGATCTGTAAGCCTCACAAATGGCCCATGTAAATATTGTGTGTGTGTGTGTGTGTGTGTGTGTGTGTGTGTGTGTGTGTGTGTGTGTGTGTGTGTGTGTGTGTGTGTGTGTGTGTGTGTGTGTGTGTGTGTGTGTGTGTGTGTGTGTGTCTGTATAGGCACTCCAGGTAAAATTGTTGAGTGAGTGCCTGCAAGAACACAGCCAAGCTCTGTGCTAGCTCTACATCCTGGTATGTTGGACAGGTGTGAGCTGTGCATGGTTGAGGTGACAGTTTATCATTGTCATCCCTGTCCTTGAGAACTGGCTCTGCCAGGAGTTGCACTGCCACATCCACACCCACAGTCAGATGCACTGCAACCATTGAGCATGGCTGATGTCTTCTGGATGAGCTCTTCTCACTAGAATGCCCAGAACCATGACAATGCCACTTCTGGATGTGGACGGGACAACGACTGATGGAGCAGTGGAAGTAGTGCCACTATGGGAGAATGATCGAGCACGGCCACATTGGCTAATGTCAGATAATGTAGCTGACCTACTTTCATGTGGATTCCAGCCCCCTCCCCCCAAAAAATCATTAAACCAACTCAAATATTTCTCTCAGTATTTCACAATACAAGAAATATTTAAAAATTGACATACACAAGTCTACCTGGAAGCTCCTCCTGGGACATACTTGTCCTCTCTAAAACAGCAGCACCAACATCAGTCACATGCTGTGCACTTTCTACTGAGTTCTCTGAGATCCCTCACAGTGGACAGGAACTCTTCATTTGCTGTTAGTGGTGGCCTGTAGCAGTCCCTTCTGGTAACCAGCTGCCCACGGGCAACTGCAGCTGCTCTCGTCTAGACTAAATCACATCTGTGGCTATATGACACACCTGATTATATGTTTTGTGACATTGCCCAACAGCACTGACATCATTCACTATCTGTTCCAAATTTGCATTCTTCCAGACATATCCTCATGTCCTCCCCAAGTAGTAAGGCACTATGTTGACGAAAGGTATGGACGATCATGTCATTTTCTGAGTCACTGAAAGGGGGTTTGAAGTGATTGAGATGCTTGGGTGCTATAGTCCTATGTGACATAAAACACAAAAGAAGGATACTACACATAAATATCACATAAATAAAAGTCCTGCTTAGAAATAACATATATGTTAGTGTAGTAGCAGTCCAGTCTGTAAAGGTAGCCACGGGCCGGGCAACTGCAGCTGCTCGCCTAGACTAAATCACATCTGTGGCTATAAAGAGTTACTAAATCACCTACTAATTGCCATCATGGGTTTCGACCATACCATAGTACTAGCACAGCCTTACTATCCTTCATCGACTCAATTAACAAAAACCGCAACAATAACTTCTTCGGCATTCTTCAGACCTGTCCAAAGCCTTTGACATGGTCAATCACCAGCTTCTCATCGCTTAAAATCTTTCTCTTAGATAACCCTGCCTTATGCTGGTTCACATCTTACCTAGCAGTTCTATGGGACCCAACAAAATCTTCTCCTCACCCCAGCTATAGGAGTCCCTCAGGGCTCTATTTTGGTCCCTCTCTTTTCCATTTCATTAATGAAACTCTTCTCTGGCTACTCCACAAACAACTTGCATTCAATATGCAGATGACACTACCATCATTTGCTCAGCCTCAACGCAGTCAGAACTTCACTCTCTCACACAAAAACCTTCTCAACTATAGAACAATCTCTAATCATGTCATTGTCTTCTCAACCCAAGAAAATAAACTCTTGCTCTTCTCACCCACCCACTTGTCTACCTCTATCCATTTCACACTATATCTGATAATGGGACCATTATCTCTCCTGACCAAACAACAAAACTCTTGGGTATTACTATTGACAATCAATTAAAATTTGACAATCATATTAATCTTACAATAAAATCTACCAACAGAAAACTAGGCTCTCTCTACAGAATCAAATCTTTTTACTCCTGAAGCCCACAAGCCAAAACTACAATAGCTAGAACCCACTTATTCTCAAACCTTTTATATGCTTCCTCAATCTTTCTAAACATAATCTTAATAAACTTACTACAGCATATAATAATATTGCCAGATTTGCAACTGCCTCTCCATATAGAACTCATCATTGTTTAAATCTCAAGAAGCTTGGGTGGCTGGAACTACCACACCTCATACAATACTATCAACTCACTATTGCCCATAATGCCCTACATCACCCTGACAACACCCCAATACTCTCCACCCTCATAACGCCCTATAACAATCAGAGGTACATACACTCCACCAACAAAATACTGGTCCAAACATCCCGATCCAAAAATTCAGCAGGTGACTCCACATTTTCCAACTCAATTGGCAAAATATGGAACAAGTTACCACAAGACCTTACATCCCTAACTTCACTCTCCCTATTTCAAACTAAAGTAAAATTCTTCCTAAATAACCATTGGCTCTGTTCTTGTCATAACACTGGTTAGCTCTCTTTTTTTTTCCATCTTTATCTGATTCCTTAACAACCTTTCTACATACTCTAACAGAGTATTTAATTTTCTTCATCTTTTCTTTTTTTACCATCCTAGATTTAGATTCTACTCAGACGTTTATACAACCTGTTTTAAGATTTATTGCATATGTTTTTTTGTTTTCCTATTATTGTATATTGATGTATATCTTGACATTGTTTAGTAGTATGTAGTGGGACTTTTCTCCCCGGGCCTCCACTGAAAATGGACATATATCCAGTTGGACTAGCCCTGTAAACAAATGTAAAATAAATAAATAAAATAAATATTATTGTTTTTTTCAATATTACCAATGGAAAAACAACATATTACCATCACACATAAACCAAGGTATGATCCAAAACAAGGACTAACAATAGCAAAACAAACCAGTGTAAAAACATTTTCTATTATCGAAGCACAGAAATGGAACTTGGCTCCCCCACCTCCAAACAACAGTAAAATGACATTTTATGCCAACAAGGAATAACACATCAGTCAATTGTAATAAGTGTGTTCAAATGGTTCCCCTTCACAAGATCGAATTACTGAAAGCTTGAAACTCATAAGATCGAGGTCAAAATCTCGAGTTTCAGTAACTCGAAATTGTGAACGGGAAGTGTAAAACATTAGATTAAGGGTTTTACTTACCTTCTTGTAGGGGGCTGGGTCCCCCTGTACTGCTCCTTCCTTAATGGGCAGGTTTCATGACCGCACTTCAGCGGAGGAATGGAAAGTGTCCCGTTGTGCGCTGATATATACAGCGCATAATTGTACATTTCCATCTCCCTTGCTGTAGTGCGATCTCGGAGTTGGTATATTTAAGTAGAGGGTGTGGGAATGCAAGGGGGTGCAGCCCCCCTGTAAAAACATTAGAAAAAGTGTTTTTTAATTTCCTTTTGTGCCCCTTCACAATTTTGACTATATGAATACTCAAGATTTTGGGCTCGGGCTTATGAGTTTCGAGTATTCATATATTTGATCTTGTGAAGGGGAACCGTTCAAACAAACTGTACCTAAAACGTGTGTGCACATTCATTGCAGACAGTAATTTTTATACAATTGCCAGTCACTACTACCTATACCCAACACTCCCTGTGTCATTGACAATAAAGAACATTTATATTTCACTGAAGTATTATAGAAGAGTGGCAAGAGAAACAGTTTAAACAGTAACACTTGTGATGAAAGTTAATAAGGCTTTGTATCTGAGAAAGTAAAATGCCCTGACAAAGTGCCTATATCATCAGAAAAATTCTTAGAAGAGCAGACAGGTAAAAGTTGCATTTGCTAATGTGTAGATATAAATATATATATATATATATATATATACATATATATATATATATATATATATATATATATATATATATATATATATATATATATACATACACACACACACACACACACACACACACACACACACACACACACACACACACACATATATATATATATATATATATATATATATATATATATATATATATAGGTTTACTTTTCAAGTGGGCAGAATGACGAACTAAAGAATATTGACTGCATTACAGTGAATGTGTAGTGTGCATTGTGTACTAAGATCATGGTTCAGTGAGAAACATGGATTTAACCCATTTTCTCACTGTAGTGTGATCTCGGATATGGTATATATAATTTGCAAGGGGCATAGGGGGTGCAGCCCCCCACATGGAGGGTGCAGGGGGGCCTGCCACCCTGCAAAATAGTAAAATACACTTACTGTGGAAAGTCAACATATGGTAAGTTGCATGGCATGGGTGACCAACGTCACCTCCTGCTAGGCTGAATACATCAAATTCTGGAAATCAAGGTATTCCATTTTGAGTTCGCTGCCTATTCACTGGTACACATTCATCTTTCCAGGTCGATGTTTTGACCGGTCGAAGTAGTTTCAGGAATGTAATAGTAAACCTTTATATATATATATATATATATATATATATATATATATATATGTACAGAGAGAGAGAGACATATACACACACACATCTATATATCTATATATATATATATATATATATATATATATATATATATATATATATATATATATATATATATATATATAGTTCTACTTTACAATCTTAAAGTTCCAAAACTTTGAACTACAAATGGTTGCGACCATGAGATCAAAGTTTTGAAACTTAGAAAGTGAAATAAAAAAATAAAAATGAAGTTTTCTTTTACATCTTTGCAGGTGGCAATCCCCCTTGCAGCCTCCATACCCCCTGCTAAATAAATATGCCAACTCCAAGATCATAACACCGTGAGGAAAATGGCACATTTCCTATTCTGCACTGTATGGCAATCTCCATTCAAAACATTCAAAGTTTCAAAACTTCAAACTTATAGTCTTGAATATTTGCAGTTCAAAGTTTTGGAACTTCGAACTTGTGAAAGGAATGCACACACACACACACACACACACACACACACACACACACACATATATATATATATATATATATATATATATATATATATATGAGTAGTTTTCCCAGTTAATGGTGGGGTAGTTGATATCGCCTATTATTAGGGTGTTGGGTTGTACCCTAATATTTTTCAGTGTATCAAGAAATGAGGACTGGGAATCCTGGGGCATGGTGGAGGATCTGTAGCAAGCTACAATTTGGATTGCGGTCTTGCCCATAGTTGCACTAGTTTATTCACACTGTGCAATTGTTTAAAATGTTTCTTAAAAATGATAATAAATGACTTTGGCAGTAAAATGTTGATAAATGACTTTGGCATTAAAGCAATTATAAGACAAAGGCTCATACAGTAAAGTGCTGATAAATTATTTTAGCATTAATGCCTTTACATGATAAATGGCTCATATAGTAAAATAATTTCAAGGCAAAAGGATTTTACAGTAAAGAGATTTCAATCTGTTACAGTGCTCAGGAAACTTATTTCATGAAATTCAGTTATACAAAGGCTTGTGTTGTCACAAGTACTGGCATAAATGTCAAGCACATGTATATGTGTATGTATAAGTGTGTGTTTGTACATATTTGCAAGAGTTTTCACTGAGGTATTTAAATATGGCAGATGGATTTCACAAGCTACAACCAGCTTTGTTTGATCAGAATATTGCAGAGAACTGGAGAATATGTGAGCAAGATATGATATATTTATACAAGCAGTTAATTTGATAAAGATGCACATAGCAGGGCATTCATTTAGTAGGGCCAGAAGCCAATGAAAGAGAGCATTCATTTGTCTATGCATCAGCACTGAATGAAGGTTAAAGAGAAACTAATCGTGTTGTTGTGCAGGCTGAATCAAACCCTGAGTGTTTAAAGTGCAAATTCAGACAAATGTGTAAACCCCAAGCTGATGTTACACTACAGAGGCATTTGTTTTACATGAGAGATGAAAAGTGAGGAGAAACTTTTGCAGCTTATATTACTGACCTGAGAAACAAAGCTAAAACGTGTAGGTTTGGTGATTTAAAGGATGAGTTAACAAAGGACAGACTTATATATAATATTAATAATGCTGCTGTGAGAAAGATTGTACTTTGTGACAGCGATTTAATAGAGGAAAGCAATTGAGATTTGTCAGATTCGTGAAGTTACAGAAAGGCACACAAATATGCTTGCTAGTGAAAAAAGCATGGTTTCAATAGGCTTCAAAGCTCAGGCAGACAGCATGCATCATGTGACAGGCAAAAGCAGGTCTAAGCACATGGCAGTAGCAGCCCCTGCATGACTTCCAAGCAAAACCCATAGTCTTCTAGCAGTTTCCAAGAACAGTTCAGTTAAAGGCGCATGCTCATGCAGAACCAAGAGTACCTAGTGTAAAACAGACGTCAGTCAGTACAGCATAAGAGTGAATCAGAAAAACACAGATCAAGCTTTATTGCTAACTCTTACAATTGTGGTGCTAACTATGAGTCCAGAAGAGAAAAGTGCATAGCATTTGGTCAGCAATGTCACAAGTGTAAGAAATGGAAGCATTTCCAAAGATTTTGTAAATCAAGTAATCCTTACCCAGTTACAAAGAAGGGTCACTCCAAAAAGCAAGTTAATCAAATAGACCTGCAACAGTCTGCTTTCTATGCAGATGGTGTATCAGTAATTGGTGAAAAGATTGATGCAGTGTATTTATTGGCAAGGAATGAAGTGTTTTGTACAGCCCAGATCAATGGTAAATATACTGTTGGAATCTCCTTGTGTTTTGACTGAAGTGTGATTCTCAAACAATCTGGAAATATATTGCTGATTGATAAGTATATTTCTTGGCATTTTAACCTTTCAGAGTTCTGCATTGTCTTAATTTTGCCTGACTGAATTATTTTTTTCCTGACTGAATTATTTTGTATATTTTCTGGCATTGTTTTATAGGTTCATAGGTTCATAGGTTCATAGGTTCATACTAGGCTATCTGCCCTGGGGCAATTATAAGCCTAGCCTGATTCTGTATGGCTTACGCCACCCCTTGATTTGAGTATACTGTACCCTTTTTAAGGTTTAGTTTACTGTGCCTCTGTCTAATAGTGACACGGGAGTAATCCCTGGGACAAACCTACGATCCCCCATCCACTTATCGAGATTATTCTTGAAGAGATTCAGTGAGGTGCTCTGCCTCATATGAACTGGAATTCTATTCCAGAGTGAAGGGAGCCTCTGGGTTATGAACCTGTCCCTCCAGCAAGTTCTATTTATTTCTGTGCTGAGGTTCAAGTCCCTCGAGCGTGTGGCTCTAAGGGATTTAGATTTACTGAGGTGGAGCATGTCCATTAATTCTGGATTTGACATAGCTTTGTATGTCAGACATAGATCGCCTCGAAGTAGGCAGTATGCAACTCAGTAGAGCTGGAGTTTTTTTAACCGAGAAGCATATGGCATCTGTTTGAGACCCTTGATCCTCTTGGTGAGATACTTTTGGGGTCTTTCTAATTGCTATAGGTGTTGGGTAAGGTACATCCCAAAAGGGGCATTGTATTCTGTGATGGGCCTGATGAGGGATGAATAAAGGGGCACAATTACCTCTCTTGATCTAGATATGAAACCCTTCATGATGAGGTGGGCTATGTAGAAGGTCTTTCTAACCACTTTGGCAATGTGGTTTTCAAAGGAGAGATTCCTATCAACTTGGGTCCCCAGGTCCCTAATAACTTTCTCTGTACTTAATGGGTTTCCGCCTATGTGGTAATTTGTGGGCACATTGCCAATGGGTATGACTATACATTTTTTGGCATTTAGCTTTAAACCATGGCGCTGGCACCAGTTATCTGTCTCTGTGAGAACTTTTTGAAGGATGTTTGTGTCAGCTGGAGAGTTGATTATGGTGCCCAGTTTGCAGTCGTCTGCGAACTTGGTGAGCCATAGTCCTCCCACGTTTGCCTGTACCTCAGAAAAGTATATACCGAACAAGAGTGGTCCCAGGACAGAACCCTGTGGGATGCCACTTGTGACCGGTTTCGAGTCTGACATGGTTCCAGCAATTCTCACTCTGTGGGTTCTGTCTTTGAGCCAGTTTGCAGCCCATCTTGTGACATAGGGGTTTATATTTAAGCTGGATAGCTTATCTATGATGCCCGAGTGGGGTATTGTGTCAAATGCCTTTGCAAGGTCCAGATAGGCTGTGTTACAAGGTCCAGATAGGCTGTGTTTCTAATATGTCTTGAAACTGCTTCCCCCTATTCCTGTGGTGGAGTATATAAAGCTGGTCTAACAGCTTTTGTGTTATCTGATAGCTTCAAGGCTTGCTGATTTAAAAATAGTTTCTGTTTGTAAATTCTTGCATACACTGTTGGAAACTACTGGTGTTATGTCAAAAGTGTGATTCTCAAACAATCAAAAATATATCACTGACTGATAAGTATATTACTTGGCATTTTAACCTTTCAGAGGTCTGCATTGTCTTAATTTCACCTGACTGAATTATTTTTTTTGCCTGACTGAATTATTTTATATATTTTCTGCATTGTTTTATGTTTATCATCTGTCCTGAAATGGCTTCCCCCTATTCCTGTGGTGGAGTTTATAAAATTGGTCTAACAGCTTTTGTGTTATTTGATTGCTTCAAGGCTTGTTGATTTAAAATAGTTTCTGTTTATAAATTCTTGCATACACTGTTGGAAACTCCTGGTGTTCTGGCTGAAGTGTGATTCTCAAACAATCTGGAAATATATCACTGATTGATAAGTATATTTCTTGGCACTTTAACCTTTCAGAGTTCTGCATTGTCTTAATTTCATCTGACTGAATTACTTTTTTGCCTGACTGAATTATTTTATATATTTTCTGGCATTTTTTATGTTTCTCATCTGTCCTGAAACTGTTTTCCCCTCCCATCCACCCTATTCATGTAGTGCTATTATAGTTGGTGGCTTTGCAGTTATCTGCCCCTACTGTAAATTTGATCTGACACCCATCACAGTCTGATGTTCACTCTACTTAATAGAGAGAGAACATTTGAGAAAGCCAACCCACTTAGGTTCTTAACCTTGAATTTTTTCTTCTGCTCCTCCTTCCTCTCACCTTGCACTTTACTACAAAAATGCACTTTATTTTGTTTTTGTGTCTTCTTAAAAGTACTCACTTGTATTTATTCAGCTGCATTTATTACTGCTTGGTAGTGGCCTGATTAAATTGTAATTGTTATTCTAACCATTTGGTTTAAGCACTTGGGCTTCAGACCAGTTGTTTTACATTAAGAATGTTTGTGGTCTGCACTGATGTGGCAAGACAAGTAGCTTACATCCTTCTAAGTTGGGAATTGCTGATTGAAGGCTCAGAGTCTGTTATTCTAAAAGTGCATTAGTTCTGTTTTAAGCATTTGGGCTTCAGGCCAGTTATTTTACATTAAGAAGGTTTGTGGTCTGCACTGTTGTGGCAGGACAGGTAGCTTATTTCCTTCTAAGTTGGGAATTGCTGATTGAAGGCTCAGTGTCTGTTATTCTAAAAGTGTATTAGCTCTAGTTTAAGCACTTGGGCTTCAGGACAGTTATTTTACATTAAGAAGGTTTGTGGTCTGCACTCTTGTGGGAGGAGAGGCTAGATTCTGCCTTTCTGAGCTGGGAATTTCTGGTTAAAGGACTATTGTGCCTGCTTATTTGAACTGTTTCTTTCTGGAATTGGTGCACCTTGTTTTCTGTAGCATAGACTAGATTCAGGCATGCTGAATTTAGCTTTGTTTGTATAACTTGAGGACTAATCCAGGGCATCTTTTTTGGAGAAGGTCCCCTGCACCCTAGTGGCAGGAGTGTGCAGTTAGAACTTGTCTGATTGAAGACTGCTGGAACAGGGCTCAATTTTGAGTTTTTTTACTGGTTAATTGGGTATTTTTTTAAATCAGTTTGCTCATTTTCTATTGTTATATAAAATGCACTTTATTCATCTGCTTTTACTGCATTTGTGCTTCTTCCTACTTTATTGCATATATTCTGCTGCATTTATTACTGCTTGTTAGTAGCCTGATTAAATTGCAACTGTTATTCTAAGCCTTTAGTTGAAGCACTTGGGCTTCAGACCAGTTGTTTTACATTAAGAAGGTTAGTGGTCTGCACTGTTGTGGCAGGACAGGTAGCTTACATCCTTCTAAGTTGGGAGTTCCTGATTGAAGGCTTAGTGTCTGTTATCCTAAAAGTGTATTAGTTCTGGTTTAAGCACTTGGGCTTCCCGCCAGTTATTTCACATTAAGAAGATGTGGTCTGCACTCTTGTGGGAGGAGAGGGTAGATTCTGCCCTTCTGAGCTGGGAGTTTCTGGTTAAAGGCTTTGTTGTCCCTGCTTATTTGTACTGTTTCTTTCTGAAATTGGTATGCCTTGTTTCTGTAGCATAGACTAAATTCAGACCTGCTGAATCTAGCTTTGTTTGTATAACTTGAGCACTAATGCAGACCATCTTTTTTTGGAGAAGGTTCCCCTGCACCCTAGTGGCAGGAGTGTGCAGTTAGAACTTGTCTAATCAAAGACTGCTGGAACAGGGCTCTGTTTTAGCCTTTTATTTGTGAATTGGTTAATTTGTTTAAATCAGTTTGCTCATTTGCTACTCTTATACTAAAAAATACACTTTATGCATCGCTGCTTAGCTAAAGTTAAACTATTCCCAGCACCATAAAGTCTGCTCTTCAAATTTTCCCTTAGAACTAGACAGTTTTTTTCAGTTTTAGCACTCAAATCTGTTTCTTTGAGCTCAGCACTTGTTCAGAACTTGTTGTAAGCACTAAATAAGCTACAGATTACAACAGCACTCAACTTTCCTCACTTGTCTAGAGGAAAACAGTTTTTAGTACTTAATAAATAAGCACCTATCCAGGCATGTCTAAGGGTCAGCTCTTGGTGTTTTCTCCTGTCTACCTGATGAATCTGGGCATCTTGGGGCAATGCAGTAATTGCCTCATGTACACAGACAACCCTCTCCTCCTACCACCCAACACTACAACTTGTGAGAGATGCACTTATATAGCCAAACTGGAAGCAAAGCTCTCTTCACCCAAGACTGGACTAGACAGTCAAGAGGAGAAGGTAAATACTTGCATCACACCACACTGATCACATAGTCCCTCAAAACCTACACCACCAAAACACACACATAGCAACACAAAACACGCACCTACACTTGTGGAGGTTCTCAATAAAAATCTGCTTAAGCAACAGAGACCTCCAAAGCAGAAACGCAAGCAACCTCCATCCCCAACACAACCCAAATGATGCATAGCCCACAAACTCAGTGTGCCACAAAACCACAGCCCATAAGGCATAACAACATACCCAACGCTCTAGTCATAGCTATAGTCAGGCACACTGATGATCCACTCACCAGACTAAACAAGGAAAAAGTTACTGTTAGCTGCCTGTCAGGTGCCAGGATCCACCACATAATGCACGCACTCAAGTCACTCCACAACAAGTAAACATATGACTCTGTCATTGTCCATGTTGGTGTGAATGACCTGAGATGTACCTTCCTGGACTACATGAAAAGAGACATGGAAGAGCTCTCCGATCTTGTAGCCCAGGCAGGTATGACCCTAGCCCTGAGTAGCATCCTGCCATCACCCAGAATGATACCACAGTACAAGGACAAAATAATTGACTTCAGCAATTGGCTAAGCTTCTGGTGTCATTCTAAGAGGATCCAGTATCTGTCTGCCTGGGATGACATGATCAACAGACCACAAGGCTTTGCCAGAGATGGCCTGCACCTGTCACCCTTTGGATTTTGGATACTGGCTAAGGCATTTGCCACCCCTATAGTGCTTTTTTAGGCAAGGTTCAAATGACAAATTTATCATCGTAACAGGCACAAACAAGCAAAATCTGAGGGTAATGCTACTCAATGCTAGAAGTCTAAACCTCAAAATGCATTCACTCAAGGCACTCCTTAAAATGGAGAACATAGACATCTGTGCAGTGACAGAGACCCGGTTTAAGGCTCTAGAGAGCACCCCTGCATTACCAGGCTATAATTCATACCACACCTTTCAGCTTTCTAACCTAGACTGAAACACTAAAGGTGGAGGTGTGTCCATATTCATTAAGGATATCCACACCTCCAGGCTAGCTGCTCAGCATAATGCATCTGAGATTATCCAAGTGCAAATAACTCTCGGCAAGACTGCAATCCAAATTGTAACTTGCTACAGATCCCTCACCATGCACCAAGATTCCCACTCCTCATTTCTTGATACACTGGAAAATATTAGGGTACAACCCAACACCCTAATAATGAGCGATTTTAACTACCCCACCATTAACTGGGAAAACTACTCATGTACCAACTCTTTTGCTCAATGTTTTCTGGAACTTATCATTTCCAACGTCTTGGATCAACTTATCCAAACCCCCACCAGGAGCAGCAATATCCTAGACATGTTCAATACCAACATGGGCGAATGGTGTTTCACACCAGAGGTCAATTCCTAATTGGTCAGATCCAACCACAAGCTAATCACCCTAGACATCCACATCTTGCCCACACCCCCCATTAGGGAAACCACCGTAAAAATTTTCTCCAAAGCCAACTTCACGCTTCTTAAGACAGAAGTGGCAAACTTCACTGCACCCATGCAGATGGACAATAGAGGTGCAACTGCTGAATCCTACACAAATGCACTTTATAAGCACTTACATAAGTGCATGAATCATGCTATCCCTAACAGAACCAATATGCTATCCTGCAGAAAAAGAAAGCCAATCTGGCGGTCCCTTGCCATAAACAAACTCGACAACAGAAGAAAGAAACTGTTGCAAAAAAAAGTAAAATCCCATGATTGGAGTAACTCCTGGTCAGATTCAGTAAGAAGCTGAGATCCCTCATAAAATCCTCCAAAGCTAGTTACAAAAACAAAATTGACACTGATTCTAAAGACGACCGCAAAGCATTCTATAGCTATGTCAAGAATCTCAATGGCAACACTCAGATCTGCTCTGAGTTACAGCACAATGGCACTAAATATACAGAACCAACTGATATTGCCAACATCCTGGCAGATAGGTTCAGTGCTAACTTTACCCACCCCTTACCCCCTAGAGGGCCCATCTCTATACCGGAAGAATGCAGAGTTCCTGTAATCATGGCTGTATATGTAAAAAACACACTTTCCAAAGCCAAGAACACAGCATCCATGGGACCTGACAACATCCCAGGCTGCATTCTACACGGACTACAGAATGATCTGGCACCCCACCTAAGCACCATGTTCAATCATAGCCTCACCTCAGGCTTTATGCCCACTGAATGGTGCACAGCAACATTAATCCCACTCCACAAAGGGGGAGCCACCAAGGACCCCAGGAACTAACACCCCATTAGCCTGATGAGCCTGGTCTGCAAGGCCATGGAACGTATCATCATGGAACTTATAAACAAAGACATTGGTAATCTCCAAACTCTAGACTCCACCCAGTTCAGGTTTGTAAATGGCTGATCATGTCTCCTAAATGTGATAGACTTCTTTGAAGCAGTTACCAAAGCCATAGATGAGAGTAAGATGGTTCAAACAGCCTATCTAGATCTCGCCAAGGCTTTTGACACCATCCCCCACTCTGGAAGTATAGATAAACTCACTAAACTAGGTATAAATCCCTATGTCACAAGATGGGTTGCCAACTGGCTCACTGACAGAACCCACACTGCGAAAGTAGCAGACTCCAAATCTGACTTCAGACCAGTGACAAGTGGAGTACCACAGGGTTCAGTCCTGGGTCCTCTCCTGTTTGGTATCTACTTTTCTGATGTACAGGCTAACATAGAAGGCCTTTGGCTAATGAAGTTCGCAGATGACTGCAAACTCGGAGCCATAATTGAAACTCCCAGTGATGTGGACATCCTACAAAAGGACATCACTGAGACAAATGCCTGGTGTCAAAGCCATGGCCTTGTGCTCAATGCCAAAAAGTGCATTGTCATCCCCTTTGGTAAAAACTCTGTACCCATGAGCTACCACATAGGTGGTAGTCTACTTAACACTAAAAGTGTGATAAGAGACCTTGGGACACAGGTGGATAGTAGTCTCTCCTTTGATAATCACATCACTACAGTAGTCAGGAAATCCTTCTACATGGCACACCTCATCAGAAAAGGTTTCTCATCCAGGAAAAAAGAGGTCATTGTTCCCCTCTACTCATCACTCATTAGACCCATTATAGAGTACAATGCCCCTTTTGGTATGTATCTCACAAAACATCTACAACAACTAGAAAGGACACAGAAATACCTCACAAAGAGGATTACTGGCCTCAAACAGATGCCTAAGCAGACCGTCTCAAAAAACTCTAGCTTTACTCTGTTGCATATCACCTACTCAGAGGCGTTCTCTGTCTAACATACAAAGCTATGTCAAACCCAGAGCTGATGGACATGCTCCACTTAAAGAAATCCAAATCCCTCTGATCTACACACTCTAGGGACCTAAACCTTGTCACCACAATAAACAGAACATGTTGGAGGGATAGAGTCCTGTCCCAGAGACTTCCCATACTCTGGAACAAACTACCTATCTATATCAAACAAAGCTCCTCATTAGCACTCTTCAAGAAAAATCTTGATGATTGGATGGGAAATAGGAAATTCACCCCGGGGATCACCTCTGTGGATCTGCTCGACAGGGGCACAGGAAAATAATTTTCTTGGTTGGCAAAAGCCAGGGTACCCTTTTGGCTAGACTTATATAGCCCTAGGGCAATAGCCTAGTACCTACCTATGAACCTATAAATCCACCAAGCTTAAAGTAAACACTGGTTCAAAGTGTAATGTTATGTCTGCAGATACCTTTGCACGGGTTAGAGCTGGTGAACAACTAAATGTGACTAGTTGTGCAAAACTTGTTGCTTATGGAGGTGAAGAAATTCAAACCGAAGGATCACTAGTGCTTTCATGTTGTGTGGCCAAGAACTGCTATAGCTATTGTTCCATGTGGTTTGAAGACTTGTGCAATCATTACTGGGTCTCAGAGACAGTTTGAAAATGAATCTACTTTCTTTTACCAAAGAAGTTCATCAGATAAGCACATGTCCTAGTTACAGCTTCACCAACACTATATTTTCAGATTATGCTGATGTTTTCGATGACAAATTGGCCAAACTTCCAGTTGTGTATACCATGAAATTAGACCCAGAGATCAGTCCAATAGTCAGACCAACAAGAAGAGTTCTGATACTTATGCAGCACAAGGTCAATGCTCAGACGGACAAAATGGTGCAACAAGGTGTAATTTGTCCAGTTACAGAACCTACCAAATGGGTATCATCCATGGCAGTAGCTCATAACAAAGCCTCAGATGATATCAGAATATGTATTGACCCAAGTGATTTGAACAAAGCATTGAAGAGACCACATCACGCCATGCGTACAGTTGAAGAGGTTGCAGACCTGATACCAAATACCACTGTTTTTTTCTGTCTTAGATGCAAAGAGTTAATTTTGACAAGTAATGTTTGATCAAAAATCTTCATTACTGACTAAATTCAGTACCCCATTTGGAAGACATAGGTTTCTAAGGATGCCATTTGGAATAAAGTCTGCAAGTGAAGTCTTTCAGCGTGCAATGGAGCAAATTTTTTCAGGTTATCCTTGTGCCATAATAGTAGATGATATATTGGTCAGAGGCGATGGTGAGGTAGAGCATGACAAAAATCTTAAGAGAGTTCTAGACATAACACATGAAGTGAACTTAAAGCTCAATTCTGTGAGGTGCAAATTCAGACTATGAGAATTTACATATGTAGGTCAATTATTTACAAGTATTGGCTTGAGACCAGACCAGTCCAAGCAAGCAGCCATTCTTGAAATGCCAGCACCAGATAATGTGCAAGCTCTACAATGTTTTCTTGGTATGGTTGATTAGTTAAGCAAGTTTATACCAGACTTCAGTGAGTTGACAGAAACTTTGAGAGAACTCACATATAAAAATGTTACTTGGTCATGGCTAGACTAGCAGCAGAGAGCATTTGAAACTCCTAAATGGAAAACTGCTACCCCACCAACATTAAGATACTATAATGTCAACAAATCAGTAACCCTTTCCTGTGATGCTTCAAAATTTCGTTTAGGTGCAGTTATTCTTCAAGAAGGAAATCCAGCAGCCTACACATCTAGAACACTTGCCCAGACTGAGATGCAGTATGCTCAAATTGAGAAAAAATATTTTGCAATAGTGTTTGCATGTTCCACATTTCATGATTGTATCTATGGTTGAGAAATCCAGACTGAAACTGATCATCATCCTCTGGTTACTATTTTAAAGAAGTCTCTGCATTCAACTCCAGCAAGATTACAAAGAATGATGTTCAAATTGCAAAAGTACAATTTCAAATTGGTCTATACAAAAGGCAAACTTTTTATCTCGCTGATACCTTATCCAGATCAGCCAGAAATACAACGGAACAGCTTGACTGAGAGAATTTTGATTTTGATGTCATGGAAGTGTTTTATTTTTTCTACCACAAGACTTGAAGAGCTATGAGATCATACAATGACTGATCCAGTCTTGCAAAAGCTCAATCACTATGTCAGTGTTGAATGGCCACCAAAGCAATCTAGTGTACCAGCTGAAGTGCAGTCTTACTGTACTTACAGAGATCAGTTGTTGATGGAAGATGGCATTATTTTCAAAGGTCGTAAAATTATTATTCCTGCTTCCTTACAACAAGAATATGTCCAGATTCTGCTTTGTGATCACCCAGGTTACAAATCTACTAAGAGAAGGGTGAGAGGACTAGTTTTTGTACTTCTCTAGTAAAAGACATTGATAGAGTCCTTTCTTCGTGTTCATTATGATATAGTACTAATGCATATATGCAAAAAGAGCCACTTCAGCTAAGTCAAGTCCCTGATCTACCTTAGTCAATTGTATCTACTGATATATTTGAGTGGAACAATCAACATTACTTAATACTGGTGGACTCTTATTCAAATTGGTTCAAAATCGATCTACTACAATCATTTCTAAGTTCAAATGTCATTTCTCAGTCCATGGCAGTCCACAGAAAGTAATTTCTGAAAGTGGCATGCAATTCACAAGTCAATTGTTTCAGAAATTTGCCAAAGAATGGGACTTCATATGTTACTTGTAGTCCAGAGTATCTGCAATTGAATAGACTTGCTGAATGTACAGTACAGAGTGCAAAGCAATTACTTGAGAATTCAAAACATGATAATAATTATGTTTTTTTTGAATTTACTCAATTTCAGAAACATACCCCATGATGATATACTTGGCTCACCTGCTCAGAGACTTCCAGCTAGGCAAACCAGAACAATGTTGTTTATCAGTTCTAGTTTATTGAGGCCTAAAGCTAAGAACAACCAAGTAATTGAAGCCCAGCTATCTAGAAAGTGTTCTTTTCCAAAAGTCTAGCTATGACAAGTTGAGAAGTTTTCTTCATCCATTGAAAAAGGAGAGACAGTGAGGATACAAAGAGTGAAAGGTTTCGACCAGATTTGTCAAGTAACGAGTATTTGTGCACAGCCAAGATCCTATTTTGTTAAATCCGAAGATGTGGAGTACAGGGGAAATTGCAGACATCTTCTTCTTGTAGCAGAACCGATATCACAGCGAGAGCAATCCAGATGATATTCCTGTTCCAGTATGTGTCTTGACTCCTGATAGTGTTCCAGCAGATGATACCAGTGTTGCTAAGATTGAACAGTCCGCAGAGACAATCAGAGTTGATAAACTAGATCCCAAATTTTATGTCACATGATATGTTCACATTTCAAAGCCTAGTGTGAAATACACAGGAACTTGGACATAGTTGTATATATGTATCTAGCTTTGTATAACTGCATGGTGAAAATCATTTGTGTGTAACTTGTCTATTCATTAATTTCAGTGACAATGCCTGACTCATTGTCTCAAAGAGGAAGGATGTGGAATAACAGGTGTGCTGTACCTTTAAGAAGCATTTCCAAGACCTGTCTGTGCATATAAATACCGCGCATGTGTTACCTTCAGTACCATTTTGAAGGTCCGACCAGAGTGTTAACATCTATGTGCATGACAGCTAGTTGTTTATAAGTTAAAGTTACTTCACCTCATTTAGGATGTGCTTGTATATAATAAAACTGCTTGAACAAGAACCCATGATGCTCACTTGTTTTATCCACACCTGGTGAGTGATACCTGCCAACTAGCCAGGATTGCTCATTATTTCTAATACAGGTGTAGCAGTATCCCTCTGAACACCTTCGGCAGATGTTACATTTTGAGGGAGGTGTGCTCGAATCCCCTCAGAGATTGCTGACAAATCATAATAGTTGTCCAAGTATGTTCTTACAGAACCATCTTGATTACTCACAGGCACATATGTTATGTGGAAGACATGTGATTACTGGTGGTATTATTCTGATATTGTCCATGATTGTACATGCTTCTCTCTACTGTTGTCCATGAGCCTGTTGCTATGTGTCCTGCTTAGCTGAGACCATATTCAGGCAACTAATTTTGCACAGCTTCACAATATGCACATAATCCCTATTGTATATAGCATCCCTGATATATGTCCTGCCCATCGTTTATGTCAGGATGCTTATATCAGAAAGAGTCTTCTCCATTGATATGTTACCTTGTGCAACAGTCATATAAAAGATAATAACTGTGCAGTCTGTGCTGTATTATGTTGATATGTGAATAGCGTTTGTGCTACCACTGTCTTATAGGTTCATAGGTTCATAGGTTCATACTAGGCTATCTGCCCAAGGGCATTTATAAACCTAGCCCATAGTTATGTGGCTTTTGCCACCCCTTTAGTTTGAATAAAACTATGCCTATTATTTTACTGTGCCTCTGTCAAGCAGTGACACTGAAGTAATCCATCTCCTATCCATTGGTCAAGATTCCTCTTGAACAAGGCCAGCGAGGTGCTCTGCCTCACATGTACTGGGATTTTGTTCCACAGCATAGGGAGTCTCTGGGTGATGAATCTGTCCCTCCAGCACGTTCTATTAATAACCGTGTCAAGGTTTAAGTCTCCCACCCTTGTGGTTCTGAGGGATCTAGATTTTTTGAGGTGAAGCATATTCATCAAGTCTGCGTTTGACATGGCCTTATATGTCAGGCACAGGTCACCTCTGAGCAAGCGGTATGAGACTGAATAGAGCTGGAGTTCTTTCAGTCGGGCAGCATAAGACATATTTTTGAGACCCTTTATCCTTTTGGTGAGGAACTTTTGGGGCCTTTCAAGCTGCAGCAGGTGTCGGGTCAGATACATTCCGAATGGGGCATTGTACTCAATCATAGGTCTAATGAGTGATGAGTACAGGGGGACAATGACCTCCCTTGATCTAGATGTGAATCCCTTCATGATCAGGTGGGCAATATAGAAGGTTTTCCTAACTACTTTAGCAACATGAGTGTCAAACGAAAGGCTACTGTCAACCTGGGTCCCCAGATCCCTGATGACTTCTTCTGTGCTCAGTGGATTGCCACCTATATGGTAGCTAGGGGTAACCTTGTTTTTCCCGAAGGGTATGACTATGCATTTCTTGGAGTTTAACTTTAGGCCATGGCTCTGGCACCAGTTATCCATTTCTGTGAGGCCCTTCTGAAGGATATCTGTGTCAGATGTGTTTTCGACTATGGCACCCAGTTTGCAGTCATCTGCAAATTTTGTCAGCCATAACCCTCCTGTGTTTGCTTGTACTTCAGAAAAGTAGATGCCGAACAAGAGTGGACCCAGGACTGAGCCCTGTGGGACACCACTTGTGACAGGCTTTGAGTCTGACATGGCTCCAGCAACTCTGACCCTGTGGGTTCTGTCACTTAGCCAGTTTGCAACCCATCTTGTGATGTATGGGTTTACATTCAAGCTGATGAGTTTTTCGATGATACCTGAGTGGGGTATTGTGTCGAAGGCCTTTGCCAGGTCGAGGTAGGCTGTATGGACTGCCTTTCCCTCATCAATGGCCTTGGTGACTGTTTCAAAAAAGTCAACCAAGTTTAAGAGGCATGATCTGCCTTTGACAAAGCCAAACTGGGTTGGATCCAAAGTCTGCAAGTTCCCTATGTCTTTATTTATGAGTTCCATTATGATCCTCTCCATGGCTTTGCAGAAAAGGCTTGTCAAGCTAATGGGGTGGTAATTTCCAGGGTCAGTGGAGGCACCACCCTTATGAAGTGGGACCACAGTCGCGTCGCCTACTCCTTGGGTACGTATCCTGAGGTGAGGCTAAGATTAAACAGCTGTCCTAACTTTGGGTTTAATTCCTCATTGAGTTCGTGGAGCACACAGCCGGGGACACCATCCGGTCCCATGGATGCTGTGTTTTTTGCCTTTGTGAGAGCAGTTCTCACCTGGGCGTTGGAGATGTTTGGGGGGCTACAATCCTCTGGTATAGATATCTCAGAAGTTTGCACTGAACCTGTCAGCCAGTATGTTGGCAATGTGTGTAATTTCAGTAATCTTCACAGACATGCCCTCATCTGCTGTACTTTACCATGTTTCACCTCTCCTCTTCCTCTGTGTTTATTCCTACAATCCATCTGTGTGTCCCTTTTCAATGCACACACTTCCCTTAACTGTTTATTTATAATGCTGCCTACGTACCATTACTGATCACTTGCAGAACTTTTACTCAGTATGCCTGACACAGGTTTCCACCATACACTGCACTGTATACACTGTCATGTAATGTGTTAGAAATATATACATTGCTTTGTTAATAACCCTGGTAATCATTGTGGCATTCCACACAATCCCACAGACCTGGTTTGCATGTAAGTAAGCAGCTGTCCAGCAATACTGTTGCTGGCCACAAAACTGTGCTTTTTCTATGTTTAAACACGCTGTGCAGCATGCGTGTGTGTAATTAGCACTGCTGCTCATCGCACAAACACGTAAATTATGTATAGGCTTCGTGCTAAACCTACATGGAGTATATCAAATCCCCAGGTAGTTATGTGTCCTTAAGAATGCTTTTTGCAATCTTCCTCTCATCTCCTTTAAGAAAAAGTAATTCCTTCTTAGTGTAGGCACAGAACAAAACATTGTAGTCAAGTATCAGCCTAATATAGGCAGTAAATAATTTACTCACAAAAACAGCCATGTCTCACACAATTTTTTTAATAAAAACTATTCCAAGTAGTCCTTATATTCTGACTACAGCGGTTATGGAGTTGTCCAACAATGGATCTAATTCATTTTGAAACCTATCAGAGTGCATTAGGCCATTCTTATTTAGACTAGTTTTTAGATAGGTATTGAAAATGTGATGGCCCTTTGGTTTTGTTCTTAATGTACTCATTTTTAAATCATCAGCATATTTTGCATTCCAGAAAGTGTTAGACAAAGGAATTCAGTTGCCAAAAAATACTCCTAAATAGCAATGTTTCCCTAATGGAGGTCTTTAAAAAAACTGTCGTGAGAATAGCTGAAAAATAACTCCTTAACAGCAGCATTTCCTAAATGGTGGTCTTTAAAAAGACCGTGGTGAGAATTCCTTAATCCGTGTCTTTAGAAAGACTGTGGTCCAAGTCACTTAATACAGGTTAAGATACAGTGATGTTGCTCCACTGGTCAGAGTCCTAAAATTAGCTTCGGACGGCTTCAACTGTAAAGAACTGCAGTTCAGCTGATGAAGAACCTGACTCAAGGACTGAACTAGTCTGAGTCTTCACTTTCTACCAGAGAATCATGGACTGAACAAAGTTACACCAGGTTCTCTCTAACTGGGACACCTGATACACTTGGGGAATTTCACCTCCCCATGGAACAAGGTCTTTTTGAAGACCCTTTGACTGAGATTCGCACTGACCAGACTTGCTCAGGTCTTTTTAAAGACCCCTACTTAAGGAGCCTCACCTACTTTATTGATTTTTTTCCACACAAGTATTTGAAGCACGGTCTTTTTAAAGACCCTGAGGCTGAGATTGTGATGGCATGGACTGCCACAAGCACAGTAGTAAGGTCTTTTTAAAGACCCCTGCAGAAGAAACTTCTCTATCCTGAAAGTATTGTCTTTTTAAAGACCCCCACTAACACAGTCTTTTTAAAGACTCCTGAAATGGAACTGGGGAACTCCTTCACAGAAATGGTCATTTTAAAGACCCCTCTAATGGAAGCTTCTCCTGCACCTTTCACACGGTCTTTTTAAAAGACCAAAATTTTATAAATTTTCACCTTGGTCTAATTTTTAGGACCAAGACCAGTGTAGCAACACCACTGTATCTTAATCCTGTTTTAAACAACCTGGACCATGGTCTTTTTAAAGACCCCAACACTTTCCAACACCATTACAACACACACACACACACACACACACACACACACACACACACACACACACACACACACACACACACACACACACAAACTAAACAAGCCCACATACCTACCCTTATTATATTACATATTCTAACTCCAAGGTCGCACTACATACACACACACACACAAAACACCACCACATAAACTACATTCCTCTTGCACACACACATCACAGTAACAACACACACTACAGCCCTTACCCAACACCCTTTAACATAAACACTTAACTAAATCCATGAACACATTGCAACACCAGAACCGGATAATTCAAAATCTCCCGCATTTGAAATTTTGAATTTCACTCTTTTGTGGTTGTGATCTTCCGATCCTTCCACTTTATGAAGTCGAGATACTGAAATTTGAGATTTCAGTATTTTGAGCTTATAAAGTGTTCCCATACATACACACACACACACACACACACACACACACATATATATGTACATATATATATATATATATATATATATATATATATATATATATATATATATATATAGGTGTGTGTGTATGTGTCTGTATATATTCTATTGAACAACCAGATTATAATGTACAATGCATATATTAGTTTCTAAAGTGGGTCAACCTTCAGTAACTCTGAGAGAGTAAAAGAGACCTGCAAAGGAGATAGGGATTGTGTATTAGGTGATGTGTCATTTCTTAAAGCAGAAACATTTGGTTCATAGATTAGTATTAGGCTAACCACCCTTGTAAGACATTTTTATGCCTAGCCAATTACCCAATGTGGGGATCAAACCCTGGACCTTGTGCTTGTAAGGCAAGCACCTTAACCATTATGCCAACCTCCCAGCCACATGGCTTGGATGAAGAAGTGCTTTTGGAGTTGTGTTCTGAATCTGAAGTATAGATTTCTTGGTAAGAGGACAGTGGCACAATGTCTAATGTTGTTGCCTCATGGTAAAAGGTACTCTGGGTTTGATTTTCAGCTGGGGTGCCTTCTGTGTGGAGTCTGCATGTCCTCCTTGCATTTGTGTGGGTTTCTTCTGGGTTTCCTCCCACATTCTAAACACATGCATCTCGAGTGATTATCCCTGAACCTCTGTTGAAAATAGGCTCTGTGTTGTCAGACTTTCCTGGTCAACAAATTTTAAAATAAAAGAGCTTACCAAGAGAAGGTGCTTGAGAGGAGAATGCATATGCAGTGTGGAGTTTATTTCAAGGGGTAATGAGAAATACTGTGGCTTATAAGTATTGTCTCAGGTTGTATGAAGTGATTTCTTTCTTTCTTTTTCCATGAACTCTTAACTGCAACAACTGTAAATGTGTGGAGTTTGAGTAGCTTGTAGAAATGAAATCCTAGTAGTAGGTTATAATTTTGTTTTATAGGCAGCATTTAGCTTCTCTATGTTCATACAATGATGCTCACAGAGAGGTCAGTTTGTAATGAATCAGCAGATGCTGTTAGAAATTATCTGTAATGTGGTGGTGTTTTACTTCAAGGCAAAAGTCAAAATGGGAAGTCCATACTAAAGTTGAGAAAGGAAAACTCCTTTGTAAATGGCTTCTCTAGCAGGTTGGATAGAAAAGAGGAGATTTTTTTAAGCCCGGAAGAGGGTGAAGTTTATTATCTCTTACTGTCTATGTGGAAATGAAAGTTTAGTGACTAATCATGTCATAATCCTAGGTGTTTGAAGGTTAAGGTTGTTTCTACAGTCAAATGTCTAAGTCAAAGATAAAGAGTCAGGTTTTTGGTGAATTTTCTGTAGGAGTTCCAAAAAGCAAAGTTTTGGTCTTGGAGCAGTTGAGATGTAGTCTATGGTTTATGAGACAGAAGTCAGACTGGAGTTGTCACTGAACATTAGTGTGAGAGTTACCAGATCAGTAAGTGACATATTGTCAGCATGAAGGATGACTGGTAAATGGGGAAGTCACAAGGACATTTGTTAATGAATATGCAGAGGAGGAGGAGGAGAGGGAAAGAATGGACCCTTGTGCTACACCTTTGGTAATAGGTGACAATTCTGATTGGGAGTATTCTAGCTTAACTCTGAAGCATCTGCCAGTGACAACATTTTTAAATCAAGTATCTGGACCTCACAAAAAGAATCCTAGGCCTTAAACACATGTCCTACATGGACAGACTCAAGAAACTTCAGCTATTCTCACTCTCTTATCATCTACTTAGAGGTGATCTCTGCTTGACTTACAAAGCCATGTCCAACCCAGCCCTACTTGAAATGCTGCACCTAAAGAAATCCCAATTCCCCCCATGCCACACAGTCTAGAGATCACAACCTCATTACCACAATTAACAGAACATGCTGTTTGGACAGGTTCATATCCCAAAGGCTGCCTGTACTCTGGAATAAGCTTCCCATTCATGTCAACCAGAGCACCTCACTGGCCCTCTTCAAGAGAAACCTTGACGAGTGGATGGGTAACAGAAAGTTCACTCCAGGGATCATTCCAGTTGCACTACTGGATATGGGCACTGTGAACTAACATTGGGTGGCATAGTGCCTGGGCAATTTTTTTTGGCTAGGTCTGCATAGAATTTAGTGAATGGGTATTGGATGGAAGAGAGAGGTACATTTTGGATTGGTTTCCTTTGGGTGGGTGAGCTAGAGTACTTTTCCAGATTTACAGCATGTTGTCTTGGGGGAGACATAGATTATATATGTGGGTGAGAGGAGGACAGAGAGGATCTCTGCAGTGATAGATGAACCAGTGGTTTATGTTGACAGATACAAATGTGGTGGCAGTGTGAATATTTTCAAGTAGAAGAGATGTTTTAGGGATGTATGCATTTGAAGTAGAAAATGGGAATTAATAGTGTTGGGTTGGGAACTGTATGATTTGTGGCAGGAGAGGAGTTGATTGGTGAGAGATTGTTACATTCTTTAAGGAAATGTTCTGAAAAATGTTTGATGTGCCACTTTGAATGTTGTTTATAGAGAGAAAGAGAATGTGTCCAGAGGAGATTTTTTAATTTTGTTTCTGTAGAAATTCCATTTTCCATATTCAGTTTAATGCAATTCTTAAATTGTATTCAATTTCATTTACTAAACCATATAAGAATAATTTTATCAGTTTAAAAACTAAAAGAGTTTAAAGAAAGTTGCTCCTATAAATTATCTAGTTAGATTTACAAGAAACCATTAATAAAAATAATCAAACAAGGAAAAAGTCAAAGTCAGAATAGTAGTATTTACTGATATACTGATCTATGTAAGTAAGGTACCTTTCTTTAACATCATACCCATTTGCTGGAACTAAGAATTTTTGCCAGTCTATAATTATAAACTAATGTTGGATAAACCTGCAATTATGCTACTTTACGACACAGTTTATCATTTGCAGTACGCTACACTGTGATAGTTTATCATTTGCAGTATGCTAAATTATGATACAGTTTATCATTTGCAGTATGCTACATTATGATACAGTTTATCATTTGCAGTATGCTGCATTTTGATACAGTTTATCATTTGCAGTATGCTGCATTGTGATGCAGTTTATCATTTGCAGAGTGTTGCATTTTGATACGTTTTATCATTTGCAGTATGCTACATTATGATACAGTTTATCGTTTGAAGCATGCTACATTATGATACAGATTATCATTTGCAGCATGCTGCATTGTGATACAGTTTATCATTTGCAGTATGCTACATTATGATACATTTTATCATTTGCAGTATGCTACATTGTGATACAGTTTATCATTTGCAGAGTGTTGCATTTTGATACGTTTTATCATTTGCAGTATGCTACATTATGATACAGTTTATCGTTTGAAGCATGCTATATTGTGATACAGATTATCATTTGCAGTATGCTGCATTTTTTCCAAAGGATCATTTCAGCAGTAAATCTATAGTCATAATATCCATACAATATTAATAAGCTCCTCCCAGATATTAACAATAATGTAATTGATAACATTACAATTGAGCTGGATAATTGATCTTTGAATTAAAATCTAATGGTTTGATGACACACTGTAGTACTAAGATGAACCCGGGTATTCATTAACAGCATGTGCACATTCTGCTGAAGCTAGTTTGATCAGCCATCTTTGCTCAGTGAGCAACATAACATATCAGATATACAGGAAGCCAAGACACACAACATGATGAGCAACCTCATCTTAACCCACAAATCAGGCACGTGGCCATGTTGAAATAAGGAAGAACTCCACCTATATGTGTACACTATGTAAACACAGGGGTCTAGCACCTAGGTCTCTAATGGTAGGAGCAGACTGTAAATCACACCCTAGATTACATATAGTCCTTAAACTAACATATAAGGTTCAAAAAACTTGTGGGATACATTTGGAATGTATGACTAGGCTTATAAGTGTCCCAGGGTTTGTTATCCTAGTATACACGTATGAACCTGTGAACCTGTGAAAATACTAGATCCAGAAGAGACTGTACAAGCACAATACAACAAAAACATATATAAACAGAAAAGCACATGCAAGGGAAAGCCTATAACAGGAAGGTTTACATTGTTGTGCATTGAGCTGAATGAATTTATGGACATTTGTAACATTACTGACACTGTCATTCACATCAGCAGTCATAATTCTCAGAAGGAAAATGTGTAGATGAAAGAGACATGTAAATAATGACATTTTAGAACTTCACATGAGCATATGTATTAAACTGCAGTAATATTGTAAAGCAAATCATGTAAATGTGTGGGCAAAAGCAAGCTGTTTATAGATGTCTTTTATATACTGCTCTTTCCAGTACTGGAACTGGACAGAATCAGAGTTGTTGCAGCAACATGCATGATGTGAAGGATAGGATATGAGACACAGAGATGTGGCAGTAGCATGTGTGATGTGAAGGTTGGAATGTGAGACCTAGAGATGTAGCAGTAGCATGCATAATGTAAAGGATGGGATGTGAGACACAGAGATGTGGCAGTAGCATGCATAATATGAAAGATTGGATGTGAGACACAGAGATGTGGCAGTAGCATGCATGGTGTGATGGGTGGGATGTGAGACACAGAGATGTGGCAGTAGCACGCATAATGTGAAGGATGGGATGTGAGACACAGAGATGTGGCAGTAGCATGCATGGTGTGATGGGTGGGATGTGAGACACAGAGATGTGGCAGTAGCATGCATGGTGTGTTGGGTGGGATGTGAGACACAGAGATGTGGCAGTAGCATGCATGGTGTGAAGGGTGGGATGTCAGATACAGAGACGTAGCAGTAGCATGCATAACATGAAGGGTGGGATGTGAGACACAGAAATGTAGCAGTAGTATGCGTGATGTGAAGGTTGGGATGTGAGACACAGAGATGTGGCAGTAGCATGCATAACATGAAGGATTGGAAGTGAGACACAGAACACATCACTATCATAACAGACTGCAATCTTCAAGGATAGGCCAGAGAAACACAAATATCACATAGAACAAAACAAATAAAAATAAATGATGATGTATAAATTGTTACAGACATGTAAACCTTATGAAGGTCCATGAGAGATGTAGGACATGCTATGAGCCCTGTAATATGATAGAAATATGTCAACAAATAAAGCACACACTAAAGCTAAAGGGAATGCCTTGAGCATTGTGTTTACATTGATAGGTTATCCCCAAAAGGGTGATTTTGGGCTTAAAATTCCAGCCATATAATACCTCCCATTAGACTGCATTTCCAGCATCATATATGTTAATTGAGATAGTCTTGCCTAACATTATGTTGTTACATGCACATGTCATTCACATCTTTCAAGATTCATACATCTGGTAATCTAAGTGTACATTCTCTAGAACTCTGTTTTAACTGCTGATGCAACATAAAAAGGTGTAATACACATATCATACATAGAACACACACTTAAGGGGATAATGTGAGCATTGTGCTGGTATGTATATGGCTTCCATAAAAGGTATGACAATACTGTGTGGATTTCTTTCTCCTATTGTAGTAGTTGAATTAATTGAAACTGTAAATATAAAATCTCTTTAATAAGTCAATACGTCATACTGTTGTTCTCTAATGCACTCAGTACTTACATTTTGCTAGAATCAAACCCTGCCTAGCTGGGTCCATATTTAAAAAAAATGTATATCAATTGCTGATACTGCAGCCAAATTCATATCATATTTATGATAAAGCACACACTTCAAGGGGTGACTTCAACAGTGTGAATGCCTCACTCAAAGGACCCTCTGTCAGTTTTTTTTAAGATGTCATTAATTAAGGACCAAAGAATTGTTTTTGAGGGATGAAGTAAATGTTCTCACAACCATGTCTCATCCATATCACATCTATTGAATAAGCCAGTCCCGTTACTGTTGTCTTACACACACACACACACACACACACACACACACACACACACACACACACACACACACACACTAGCTATACATTGCCACATTTGAACACCTGCCTAAGTTCATATTTTCTAGACGTGTATTAACCACTGATAACATGGAATAAGTGAAAGAACAAAAACGTGAAGGGATGATACTGTGAGTGTATTTTAATTGATATGGTACATTTAAAAGGGTCCTTGAGGGCTCAAAATCTTGTAGCTGTGTAAGTATCACCCTTACTTACAATCATGGACATCACATATGTTGATTAAGCCATTTCTACCTATCATTCTGTTGTTACACATTTCAGCATTTGAACATCTATCCATCTATCTATCTATCTCTCTGTCTATCTATCTATCTATCTATCTATCTATCTATCTGCATGTATCAGACAGCACACATTTTTAAGAATGTCTTCAGCAGTGTGTTGACTTAAAAGGAAGTATAGCAACTGGGGAAACATCTCCCTATCCAAAGGTTATCACTACATGGAAGGGTACCTCAGATCCCTAGAGTAGAACAGTCCTTTTTGTGTCTCCATGCAGTCACACTCATGCTAGTTGCACATTGCTGGATTCAAACACCTGCCTATCTAAGCATTCTACAGAACCGTGTATTAACTGCTCATGCCACAAGAGGAGATGACTCACTTGTGTTAGACTGCACGTACTTGTACCTTGCGTGATACATGTTTGTGGGAATGGGCATACTGATTGGATAAACAACATACTGTAGTCAAAAGTCATACATCACATAATTCAAATGAATTGTGTTGACAATGACATATATTTTGTCACTTTAAGAGGCACTGGGCAGTGATGTGGTGGATAACAGTGAGAGATGCCAAATAGTGGCGTGCCACAGATACTTTCCTGATTGTTTATCTCCAAATCATGGCATTTAAGACTTGTGTTTATCTCTGAATCGACAAGTGTCTGTGATGTGTGTATAGTGTACAAGACAAATACAAGCCATGCATGCAAAACAAATGCACTGGAAGAAGTAATCCTACCGTACAATTCTACTGGTAAATGGAACTCACTTGAAGGAGTGATGCACAGCACTGCCACGTTAATTACATGTGGAGTTATACAGACTGCATTACAGTGGACTCCTCTTACATAAAATACAATAAGCCAATAAAAGATGTACAAATAAAAGAGGCCACTGACAGTACATTCAATCTGTTTCAATCACTTAGTGAAGTACATTGCTGGCAAGCTCATTTGTGCAACTGATGGCAAAGTATTAACATATGTGTAATTTTGAGGGTTTTTTTACTTAGGAAAAGAAATAACAGTTGACTGTGCTGCCCAATGCCAGGCCTCAGACAAATGATGAGTATAGACAAACACATTTATTTTCTAAGATATAGCTGTATGCATCTAATTTCTGACATGATTAAAATGTGAAATGCTGTTAACAGAACAGTGTAAAAAAGTGAAAGTTAGGAGAGGGTAGAAAAATGGCAGACTATGTAAAGAATACGCAAGATGGTGGTGGGTGCGTAACATATCTAGTCACTACTTCACAATGTAAAATGTGATCATTTTATGCATAATTCTGGATTTGAACACATGCCACTCATACTCAACAATTTCTAGACATGTACCTTATCTGAGCACACCACAGAGGAAGTCACATTTCAGGTGGCAGACATCACTAAGTTGACTGGCCCATGGGCAGTGTATGCAGGAATAGACTATATGTGGATCAGATTTCACAGCAGTAATAATAACTGAAGCATTAAACAAGGAGTGCATTACACTTTGAAATCAGTTATACATATAATAGTAATTGCCTCCTCATTATATCAGTATTGCATTCTGTTGTACAATGGGGCTAAGGATAATAGCATGAAGAGAACTGTATGAATGTGGCATTAGGTTTTGCTGTAGGATGTGAACTGGCACTTACCGTTATGCTATTCCAAGCTTTGCATAAATCCTGAGTATTGAAGTAGAGGTTTTTCTACATGGGCCATTTCTGGCCATGTTTGTGGTATGCGACTCTATTTTTTACAATATTAAAGGTGTGGAAAGAGTTTGATAGTGCAACGGTGAAAAAGGGAAGTGAGCAGAGTGTAGAACACCTAGGGAGATATTAAGGAATATGCAGGATGGTGGTTGGAGAGCACCATAGCTATCCACTACTTCAGAACTTAACATTGTAATTGTACACAGAATTTAAGAAAATTGGATAGTCACACCATAGAGGATATGTGATAAGAATATAAAATTGGATAGTCACAGCATAGAAGATATTTCATAACGATGTAATAATGCTGAGTGACCAATTGGACCAAATCAAGTGTATCATATGCACATATATAAAGCAGAGACATTTATATGGGGCATGTTTTTTCTGAGACATAGGTAGCAGGAAGAAATGTACGTGACATAAATGATAGACATGGAGGGTGATGGACACAAGGGGGTGGAGAGCACCATGATGGCGATAGGTATGGGACTTTGAAGGCACATCCCCATCCAGCATTAATAATGTTGGAATCTAGTCCTCACTCTCAGAGCTGTCACTGCTGTCTTATGTTGCAAACACTGAGGCAGTGACTGACTGGGCAGCAATTTAACTATTTGCTCCAAGATTCTTTCCATATGGCTGATGTGCCTCACTCCATTATCTCAAGTCCAGTCAGTTCTTGTTAGGTGACATAGTCACCACCTCCATTGGCACTACTCCCACTGGGTACCACTATATCAGCCCCCAGGGCAGAGCTACCTGAAGCAGGTGGGGCAGCTAGGGTTGTGTAGGCAATGCTGTCAGGTTAGGACTTAGATGTGTTGGGTGTCTGTGCTGCCTGGTCTGGTGCCGCCACAGCCACACGTGGACTAATGGTGGTTTGAGCCACTGTGGCAGGTCTAACTCTCACTGGGTGGCATTACAGAACACAGTGCAAGATCTGGTCCTTATGGTTTCTAGATACTATAAACATATATTAGCAAACTATACACACTGAAATAATATTTGACTGTAGCTCTAGCTTTTTTTGATGTTAGCTGATTACTATAAAATATTAACCCCAACCATTTGTTTTCAGATTTTCATATTTCTTGTGTGGTACTTCACAGAATTGTATAGCAATCTACAAGAAACTGAGAGCTGGGTTCTGGGTGGAAGAATGGAAGAATTCATTTTCCAGAAGGATATACTGTCAATCTTCTCCAAAGAGGCAGTGGAAAAATATATCAATATCTAATGACTTCTACTGTAAAGGAGAGTCAAGACCCAGTACTTACAAGACATTATAACCAGCATAGAATAAACACTAGTAAAGTATTAGGTATGAAAGAGAAAGAGGATGAAATGGATTCAACAGTACAAAGAGATAAATAATATAATCCTTAAACTGAAAATTGCCCAACACCACTGGGCATGTTATCCCATCTCCCCACCAGTGACCAAGTTCAGGTATATCCTTGTAGCGGTGGAAAACAGACTGACCGACTGGGTGAAATTTTAAAATACCAACAGAAGAGATATAGCCCAGACATTAATAGTAGCACTGCTGTAGAGAATAGGATGAGTGTTAGGCATTTACACAAGGGGCAGGTTTAGCGGCACTTTGCATTAGTTTGGTATGTGACAACGTATGCAAAGTACTAAGCTACCACTGGCATGAGGCCATTCAAGGAGGAACAAGTCATCCTGTTTCCATGCATATGCCATCTAAGTGCAAATGCTGAATTCCTCATTGTTAGTCATGCAAAATATATGAGCGGGGGTCTGATTTCACAACAAGGGGCTACGTACATAAGAAGAACTGATAGAGGACAACAAACCACCAAAAAATCATGAGAGAAGACAAGTGAGGATGTGACTCATTACAAAAATAATTTAATAAATGTGACCTACAAAAATAAAAGAGAATAAAATAGAATCTGAAAAAGTAAAACAGTGCAACATCTCAAATAAAGGTTGTCGAAGATGAACGTGACTGATGGATCAAAAATAAAGCAAAGGAAGAAGAGATGCATACTAAGGACACTACAACACTCAACATTTAGTGACAAAAACCCTAATAAAGATTCAAATCCCTAATAAAGATTCAAAACCTAATAAAGATTCAAAACCCTAATAAAGATTCAAAACCAAATAAAGATTCAAAACCCTAATAAAGATTCAAAACCTAATAAAGATTCAAAACCCTAATAAAGATTCAAAACCCTAATAAAGATTCAAAACCCTAATAAAGATTCAAAACCTAATAAAGATTCAAAACCTAATAAAGATTCAAAACCTAATAAAGATTCAAAACCCTAATAAAGATTCAAAACCTAATAAAGATTCAAAACCCTAATAAAGATTCAAGTATTAAAAGGTAGTAACATTAGTTACTGGTAAATTATTTCATATGCTGTCTAAAACCAATCAAAGCAATGTCTTTCAGCTTTTTCCGGTTAGGGGTCACCACAGCAGATCACCCATCTGCTTATGATTGGCAGTGGATTTTTACAGTCTATTGTAATCTGACTGCAGCACAAGTGTACAATATTGAATTCTGGGTGTATCAACAATTCTAGCACTGCATTATAGCAGGTTACATGCAGAGTTCTCACTAGCTCTCCATTATTGCATTTTTTACAAATAATGCATTTTAACTTCCATTCTAACATCACTAATAATGCCAGTCGTGGATATCTGAAATGGTACTGAGTTACTATAACCATCTGCATCCTTCGAGCTATTACCAACAGTATATATGTCATCATGATGACCATGTGACTTCTTATGCACTACAGCCAATCAGCAATGACCAACAGTACTGCTAGTTGTTCTGCATGTAAACACGGTGCCAGTAAAGAATTTGTCAGTTGCAAATCTAGGTGGTAGTCAGGATTGCGTATGTTTTATTCTGGCAGTTAAGAAGATTGAGGCTATGAGTTGGAAATAAGTTACTTTCTCTGAGCCCTTCAATTCCTTTAGCCTTCATTTACCTACTGCTTGAGGTTGAGTAAGTCACATGACCAGACACTGCTTTGGATCTATTGGGAATTTGGGCTAAGCTCTTCAATGACTTCCTGTACTACATGCCCAGTAGCTACCTATGCATCTAAGTTTAATTTGGCACATATATTATACTTTCTTATTTATCTAGTGAATGCAGGCAGGTGATGTGACATACTGCCACTAAAAACAATAGATACATGGAAGTGATTTATGAGTTTCACTTAAATAGTCTTCCTTGCTTTCAGTAAGTAATACACAAGCCAGAATCAAGTAGCTGTGTAGCAGTACAAGACATTCATTGTTTTATAGTTAAATGAGGTACCAACCTGTTTCTTGCAGCCTCTCATGAAGTCACTTCTGAACATAACAAGACTCTTACTTTCTGTGTCGTATGTTCCAACAGAAACACCAACATAAAAATTTTCCATAATGAGGTTGGCTGTTACTTCATATTTTACAGGCACATGCCCAACATCATTAAAAAATATCTGTTGATTAGCCTTATTTGTAAAATGAACATGCCGTAGATAATGAAATAGCTGTAAGAAAAGACAAAAGGTTGACCAGTAAACTATAACAAATAATGCATTTTTGTGTTTATATTCTGATCCCAAGTAACTGTTTCAGAAGTGAATACTTAATTAAATGTGAAATCATCTGATGCACTATCTTAAGACATCACTGATATCAGATGCCAAGAATTTGTAAACCATCAATCTCACCAGGATGCTTTGTGAAATCATAATAAAGGTCGTAATGTAACATATCCAAAACAGCACAGGAGACCGACTTCTGCTAGGCGTGGAACATTGTTGTTTTGTTAAAGGGATATCTTCCTGGGGATTCATTAACAAGCATGTACATTTCATTCCAAATGCTACATGATTGGCCATGTTTGCATAATAATCAGCCTTTCTCATTGAGTATAGGATCATGCAATCATAGGAGATTACTAGGCTACTGACCCAGAAGTCATTTCAAGCCTGTTTCATCCCAATGCAATGCCATAGAAATGTTAGTTATTACCCAAGATTGCATTTAATAATGACTATCCATATCCAGGAGGGTTGTGTGTGCTATCCCTGGTAAGAATTTATGGTGGTCCTTCCACTCATCCAAGTTTCTTTTCAACAGTGTCATAGAGATGTTCTGTTTCACACAAATAGATAGCAATTGCATGGAGATAAATCTGTACCTCCACCATGTCCTATTTAACTCACAGTCCATATTTAGGTCCTGGAGTGGGTGGCCCTTTTTCCATTTGATTTACGGATATGCAGCAAGTTCATTAGGTTTGGATCTGAGATTGCTATGTAAGCCAGGCATAAGTCTCCCCTAAGAAGTCTAAATGATACAGAGTAAAGTGACAAGGACTTTAGTCAGTCTGTGTACTGCATGTGCTAGAGTGTCTTGATATTCTTTGTCAGAAACCTCTGAGGTGTCTGCAACTGCTGCAGGTGCTTTGTATGTTACATGCCAAATGGGGCATGATACTCAATTATGGGCTGGATTAGTGCTGAGTATAGAGGGGATATAACCTCTTTTGCTCTCAAGACAATGCCTTTACTAATCAAGTGTGCTATGTAGAAAGCCTTCCTTACTATAGTATGGTGTTCAAAGTTAAGGTTGCAGTCAACTTGTCAACCCAAGTCCCTTACCACGTCATGGGTAATAAGGGTATTGTTGTTGATTTGATAGGGTGAAGGAACATTGTTTGTGCCAAAAGGAACAATTCTGCATTTCCTTGCATTCAGTTTGAGACCATGACTAATATGACAGTCGTCGTTCTGACTGAGACCTTCTGGAGTATACTGACATAATTTGGGGGTTGAATAATTGCACCCAGTTTGCAATCATCTACAAACTTGCTCAGCCTCAACCCTTTAGTTTTCACTTGAACTTCTGAGAAGTGTATACCAAACAGTAGGGACCCAGCACTGACTCCTGTTGCACCCCACTGGTAACAGGTCTGCTGGTTGATGTGGAGTCACCCACTTTGATAGTGTGTGTCTGGTTTGTGAGCCAGTTTGCAATGCATCCTAAAATGAAAGGGTTTACATTCAGTATGCTAAGTTTATCATTAATGTCTAGGTGTGGAATTGTGTCAAAAGCCTTTGCCAAGTAGAGGGATACTGTGTGCACAGATTTGCCCTCATCAATGGCCCTGGTCACATTTTCAAAAAAATCCACAAGACTTAACAGGCAGGATCTGCCCTTGACGAAGCTGAATTGGGTAGGATGCAGGGTTTGGAAGTTGCATATGTCTTTATTTATGAGGTCCACAATGATATGTTCCATGATTTTACAGATGAGTTTGGTCAGGCTTATGGGTCTGTAATTCCCCAGATCTGTTGCTAAGCCACCTTTATGGAGGGGAATAACTGTTGCTGTTCTCCATTCTACAGAAAAAAAGCTTGCGGTTAGACTATGATTGACAAGGGTACTTAATGTTGATGCTAGTTCACAGATTCTCAGCATTTTTTTATTGTTTTATTTACACAGAAAGTTAATAGTATGCCAAATGTCTTTCAGCTAAGCTTAAACTAATGCAAACTGTTCTGTCCAGCTTAAACCAAGGCAAACTGTTATGTCCAGATTAAACTAATGCAAACTGTTCTGTCCAGATTAATCTAATGCAAACTGTTCTGTCCAGCTTAAACCAAGGCAAACTGTTCTGTCCAGCTTAAACTAATGCAAACTGTTCTGTCCAGATTGAGCTCATACAGTCTCACTCTAATCATGCTCCTATTTATTAGTATTTGGTTTCGTGTTTTCATAAGCATTGCAATTAATCAGCTTTGGAAAGTACTATTAGTTTGTTCAATGTACCTGTAGCCACTCTATGTACACTAATATTTTTTAGATATACTTTAAATTTGCAGCGACCACTACAATCAATTATTGAGGAGAAATGTGGCGTTGAGACTTGCCGTACACTTAGCTGTGGTGCTGATAAACATTTTGCTGTGAGATATAAAGGATATCTATAATACTTATTTCTTGTTTGACTTGCTCCACACGTAGCTGTTTTGTCATTGCAGAATTACCTTAATTATTTGCTGTTACACTTTACAGCTCTGCTGTAGTGCACCTTTAGTGTCTAATGAATGGGTTTATCAAAGCATTGCTTTTTTTCAAATTGCTGCTGAATGTACTGTACTGTAATTGTGTTCACCATTGTTTTATTAAATATCTAACACCCTCTCTCCATTCTTCCTATACTACTAGCTATTTTCTTTTCTTCTTTAGACTAACCCCTTGAACTCTTCTCCATTCTAGCTATAACCAGCGTATTTAATCTGTACCATCGTAATTGTCTTTGTCTGCACTCACAGCTTTCCCCTCCCCACTCCCATCCTAATCCTCCTCAGTATCTCCTCTCACGTTGTAGTTTATTTGCTGTGGAAGTGTCCCAGTCCTAACTCACCTCACTATTTTGTTCCTTTTCTACTTCCGAGGTTATAAACCCTCATTCAACCACAGAGCCAAACAAAACCCACACAGCCCTACAGATGAAGTCAAACCAGTGGTGAAAACCAGACCCTCCAGTATCTCTGCATATCAAATCTACTTAATGTATGTCACTCCTCAGTCACTTCTCTGCTATCTATGTTAGTAAATATGCTGCCTGCATATCACTGGGCCATTACTTAGCATTAACCCCTTCTGTTTATTACCAACTCTCCTCACACGTATTTTGTCTGCACTTAGTGCTTTACTTTACAATCCCACTCCTAGCCTATCTGTTGCTTCCCAACCTCTTGTAACTACTTTTTCATTTACTCTCCTGACCTTAGCCAGCTCCAGTATTCTTTAACTTTTAAAACTGATACACTACCTGCAGCTCAGCTGACTAATTGTTTTTTCTACTGCATCAACTGTCAGTTGGTCCAACCCACTCCGATCACCCTGGCTACACTCAGGCTCATTCCGCTGCCCTACCCTACCACATTTCCACCCACTCTCACTTACTCTGGATTTATACTCTATCCATCCTTATCACTCGCTCCTGCCACACTCTATTTTCTCCCAAACCCACCTATTTGGTGTCTCTTCCTCCTCTATACTAGACTCCACCCACATTTGAGCCCCATCCTACCTCCCTACTGTTTCCCTGATAATTTTACCTTCACATTTCTACTAACCTCTTCCCAGCCTTATCTTATAACTCTGATAACTACTATCTGCCTGCCATCACCCTGCTTTATACCATGATACAGTTCCTCTTCTCTACAGCTCTCCTTGTATTCTATCTCTACCTCTTGCCATCACACTCTAACGTATATCACCCCTACCCCTACACGTACATCCCTACAAATGTATCTCTCAGCAGCTTAGGTATTCTCTGTTACCCCTGTGCTCTTTTCTGCCACAATGACACTCGCCTATTTAAAATAAAACTATTCCCTCAAAGCCCTCTCTCACTCAGAATTAAGCCAAAATACCTCTATTTTAACCTATTTCACTCATGTCCAAAACTTTCTATTGTAAATCTTCTACTATCTGGAGATGTACACCCTAATCCAGGACAAGCCTCTAGCTCCTTACTCGCTACCTAACCCAGAAGTCCTTCCCTTCCAAACCCCTCCTCTCAGACTTGCACCTCTCTTCTGACAGAAACCTTGCTATATTCACTCTCAACATTCAAAGTATTTTTAACAGAGTCACTGAACTACATGCCTGGACATCACTCTACTCCTCTGACATTCTCACTATCTCTGAAACATGGCCAAAACCCCATATATCTGACAATGAAATCTTATCTCCTGGCTATAATATCTTTCACCAGGATAGACATGAAAAAAGGAGGTGATGTAGCAATACTGTCCTCAACCACGTCACCCTCTATCCTTGTCAACACCCAATGTTCACCTAGCTGAAGTCCTCATATTAAACTGCAAATTGAACAATCATAAAAAGATAGCCATTGCAACTATCTATATACCCCATGGGAAACAACATCCTTGAATATTATCCTTGAACATTTTAAATACAATCTCCTATGAAACCATTATAATGGGAGATGTTAACATTGACTGGAATTCTCTGTCTTCTGCTTCCAAATGCCAGTATTAACCTTTTTGGCTTCTCCAAATGTATCACTACCCCCACCTGCCTGAATTTACACTCTAATACTAACACTACACTTGACTGGATCTTTACTTGTCACCCCAACCTCTACCGTAATCCCTCCACACTACCTGATTCCATAAGTGTTCACTTCCCTACCTCTATCCAGTGATATTCTCTCCAAAGGTCCAAATCACATCACTGAAAAGACTGTCACAAATGGTCTAATTTCAACCCTGAGACCTTTATTCAAACACTGACCACTATTAATTGGTCTTTCCTTCATACTGTCTCTTGAAGAAGCTGTTCTACAATTCAATAACATTTTTCTTAACATGCTAAACCCCTTTGCTCCTATCATAAAAATAAGAATTACATCTAAGCTTGCACCTTGAATAACTCAAGACACTCACTGCCCCATGCAAAAGAGGGACAGTTCCTGGAAAAACTGAAATAAACACAAATCACTTACAGTTTTCTGTGCTTCAAAGAATTATGCAACCTTACAAAAAACAGGTCAACACATATATATATATA
The DNA here is from genome assembly GCF_019279795.1 of Protopterus annectens. Classification (NCBI taxonomy): domain Eukaryota; kingdom Metazoa; phylum Chordata; order Ceratodontiformes; family Protopteridae; genus Protopterus; species Protopterus annectens. The sequence continues at coordinate 1,076,710,258 of NC_056726.1, read as the reverse complement.
TATATATATATATATATATATATATATATATATATATATATATATACCTAAACCCACAAATAAACCCCCACTCTAACCCCAAGACATTCTGGAATACTGTCAACAAGCATCTAGGCAACCCCTTCTGCGCCAAATCCCTCCCTAACAGCTCTGGCTTACAAACTGCTGCACTTCTTAACACCTTCTTCATCAACTCAATTCAAACATTAAATACAAAAGGCACAAATACCTACCCCTCTTTTACTCCTGCCAATCCACCCACTCACTCAACCTCCTTTAAACTTAAGCCCATCCCAACAAGCTATATCAGAGCTCCAGTCATTAAGCTCTAACCTTGTTCCCCTTCCTACCTCTCTAATAGATTTCGGTTTGTGAAATGGCTCTCTGTGTTCTCCTTTCCTTCCAGTCTACACTTGAGTTCCCCAAGGCTCCATCCTTGGATCCTTTCTATTCAACATTTTCACTAAGAACCTCTATCAAGCCTGTCCTCACTTCTCCCTAATACAATACACTGATGACTCTAAAATAATTTCCACCTCTGCCAATCTACCCCACCTTCTCACTCTTACCCAAGAATCTCTCCATTCAGGTGAATAATGGCTCTGCAGTTTGTAGCATGTTACAGGCCACCCTCTCAAACTGAGGAACCCCACACAGCTTTCCTGAAGACACTGGAGGGTATAAATGTATCTCCTAACACCATCATATTGGGTGACTTCAACTACCCGAATATAGACTGGGAACATTACTGAAGCCCCAACACTCTAGCCCAAAGGTTCCTGGAGTTCATAAACTCAAATGTATTTATTTATTTATTTATTTTACATTTGTTAATCGGGCTAGTCCAACTGGATACATGCCCATTTTCAGTGGAGGCCCGAGGAGAAAAGCTCCACTATCTAATGCATAATAACAAAAATACATTCAAAGTACATAGGTAATTTAAGACACAACTAAAACAGGGATTTAAAATTACATAGGAGGAATAAGACAAGTAAAACAGCATATATAGCTTTCCTTTCAGGTGAATACAGAGACTATCAAATTTCTACAGTACAGGTCAAAGTACATAGGTAATTTGAGATTCAACTAAAACAGGCATTCATAATTACATAGGGAATTTAAGACTCAACTAAAACAGGCATTTAAATGCCATGCAACAACTAGTCACCGTTCCCACAAGAGGAGAAAATATACTAGATCTCATCATCACAAACATGGGGACAAAATGCTCCACACCAGAAGTATATCCCTCATTGGTGAGATCAGATCATAAACTAATCTCAATGGAGATCCACATCCCGCCCCCACCCCAAACAAAAAAGACCACAGTGAAGAACTTCTCAAAAGCCAACTTCACACTACTTAAGACTGGTGTGGTATCCTTCAAGGCCCCCAAGCCAGTGGAAACCACAACCCAAGCCGCGGAATCCCTTACAAATGCCTTCTATGAGCACCTCCAGGACTGCATGGATCAGGCAATCCCAAATAAAACCAAGACTCTTTCCACCAAAGGCAAACGCCCAGTTTGGTGGATCCCAGCCATAAACAAACTTTACAATAAGAGGAGAAAGCTATTACATGATAGAGCAAAATCCCTAAAAGGGAAGACACCCTTGATCATTATTAGTAAAAAAATACGAGCACTCATAAAATCATCCAAGGCCAATTTTGAGAGAAAAATCACCATAGACTCAAACGACAATCATAAGGCCTTCTTTAGCTATGTTAGAAACCTGGGTGGAAACTCCCAGATATGCTCAGAATTAGTCCAAAATGATACAAAAATCACTGAACCCACAGACATTGCCAACATACTGGCAGACAGGTTCAGTGCAAATTTCACCCCTCCCTCCCCCCCAAAAGGAGAGATAACTATCCCAGCGGAGTGTAGCCTCCCCAACATCTCAAATATGCAGGTGAGAACTGCTCTCTCTAAAGCTAAAAACACAGCATCAATGGGACCGGATGGTGTCCCCGGCTGTGTGCTACATGAACTCAATGAGGAACTAAACCCACACATAAGGCCACTGTTTAATCTTAGCCTTACCACAGGATACGTACTCAAGGAGTGGCGTACGGCAACTGTGATCCCACTTCACAAAGGCGGTGCTTCTACGGACCCTGGTAATTACCGCCCCATAAGCTTAAGAAGCCTGGTCTGCAAAGCTATGGAGAGGATCATAATGGAACTCATAAATGAAGACATAGGGGACCTACAGACATTAGATCTGACCCAGTTTGGCTTTGTTAAGGGCAGATCATGCCTTTTGAACTTGGTCGACTTTTTCGAAACAGTCACCAAGGCCATTGATGAGGGTAAGGCAGTTCACACAGCCTACCTTGACCTTGCAAAAGCTTTCAACACAATACCCCACTCGGGTATCATAGAAAAACTTACCAGCTTAAATGTAAACCCATATGTCACAAGATGGGTTGCAAACTGGCTAAAGGACAAAACTCACAGGTTTAGAGTTGCTGGTGCCATGTCAGACTCCAAGCCGGTCACAAGTGGTGTCCCACAGGGCTCAGTCATGGGCCCCCTCTTGTTCGGCATCTACTTTTCAGAAGTACAGGCAAACATAGGAGGACTATGGCTGACAAAGTTTGCAGATGACTGCAAACTGGACGCTATAGTTGAAAATTCATCAGACACAGATATCCTTCAGAGGGGTCTCACGGAAACGGATAGCTGGTGCCAGAGCCATGGCCTAAAGTTAAACGCCAAACAATGTATAGTCATACCCTTCGGGAAAAACAAGGTAACCCCAAGCTACCATATAGGTGGCAATCCACTAAGCACAGAAGAGGTTATCAGGGACCTGGGGACCCAGGTTGACAGTAACCTTTCTTTTGACACTCACGTTGCCAAAGTGGTTAGGAAGACCTTCTACATTGCCCACCTGATCATGAAGGGATTCACATCCAGATCAAGTGAGGTCATTGTTCCCCTGTACTCTTCACTTATCAGACCAATGATTGAGTAAAATGCCCCATTCGGAATGTATCTCACCCGACACCTGCAGCAATTGGAAAGACCCCAAAAGTTCCTCACCAAAAGGATAAAGGGATTCAAAAATATGTCATATGCTGCCAGACTGAAGAAACTCCAGCTCTATTCAGTCACATACCATCTGCTCAGAGGTGACCTGTGCCTGACATACAAGGCAATGTCCAACCCAGAATTAATGGACATGCTCCACCTCAAAAAATCCAAATCCACCAGAACCACAAGAGCAAGTGACTTAAACCTCAACACGGATATAAATAGGATGTGCTGGAGGGACAGATTCATCACCCAGAGACTCCCTATGCTGTGGAATAGAATCCCGGTCCATGTGAGGCAGAGCACCTCACTGGCTCTGTTCAAGAGGAATCTTGACCAGTGGATGGGAGATCGTAGGTTTACCTCGGGAATCATCTCTGTGTCACTGCTGGACAGAGGCACGGCAAACTAATGGGCATAGTATTCTTCAACATAAGGGGTGGTGAAAGCCACAAAACTTTGGGCTAGGCTTATAAATGCCTTAGGGCAGATAGCCTAGTATAAACCTATGAACCTATGAACCTATGAACTGCCAATCAACTCCTTCTTAACCCTAACAAAACTAAAGTCCTCCTCTTCCTTCCTAAATCCCTCCAACACCTCAAATCCAGCTTCACTGTCAACTCTCTTAACAACACAACTATCAAGGTTGAATCCTACACTAAGCTATTAGGTGTTATACTTGACAATCAACTTAAATTCTATCTACATATCCAAAACTGCATTAAATACACTCCAAAAACTTGGCCTATTGTACAGATATAAAAAATTCCTGACAGACGAATCCAAACTCTCTCTGCACAAGCCAATCTTCTATCCACTCTTCTATATGCTGCCCCAATCCATACTAACCTTCAAACAAATCTCTTGCCTAAATTTGAACTTGCATATAATAAAACTGCTAAATTTGCTGCCAGTCTACCATATCACTCACACCACTGCTTTCTCTAAAAAACACTACAGTGGCTTGAATTTCACAATCAACTCCTTCTGCCACAACTTCACTTGACCCACTCTGTATTAAACCAACTCTTCTCCTGTCCTTCTCTTTCTAGCCTCATCTATTCCTAACCTCACACTCTGCAGCTCAGACCAACATGTCCTTCAGATTTACAAACCCAACAAAACCACTGGCAACCTTCTCCTTAACCACTCTGTCACAAATGTTTGGAATAATTTGCCCCAACACATAAGACTAATTTCTAACATAAACTGTTGCAAAAAAACACTAAAACACTATCTGTTTCACTCATAGTCTTGCTTTTGCACTGAAGCTACTCAATCAACCACGGTCCCTCCGTTCTTGTATCAACCTCCCTGCCTTCCAATATCTCCCCCTTTTCTCTACCAACACTTTTTCTCTCATCCTCTACTTGTTCCACAGGATAGGCTATAAAACAGACTTGTTTTACTAATTATCACTAAAACTTCCATAATAAACTGTACAGTGTCTGTGTATAGGAGGACACATGCAATGCCTACTATAACTACTGTATCCTATCAGTGTTACTGTGACTTTGCATAACAAGATGCCTTACAGCTGTAGGATTATGCCTTATATAAGTAATAAATTTACTTTAATCTTTGTATAAGTTACAACTACATGTGCCGACTATCATATAGTATCTAATTATCATTACTGTAACTTTGTATGTGTTGAAATTGTATATGATTACTGCTTTACTATATTTGTGGCTACTTTTCAATTTATTATATATTATCTACCTTTTCAGAGCTTTTTTCCTTAGGGTTCTGCTGAAAATGGGTACCTGCCTAGCCAGCTCAACAAAAATCAAAACAGATAAATAAATAATAAATGTATTAGCCTATTTGGAAGACAACCTGGGGTGCCATCTGGTCCCAAGAGGCTGTGTTTTTTTTTGTCTTGGACAAGGCTTTGATGACCTGTTCTTCAGATATATTATTATTTGCCTGTTGAGGCTGAGGAAAGTGCTTTTCCATTGTTGGGGTCTCACCTTTTTCTCATGGACAGCAACTTTTTGCACTTATTGTAAAGTTTGTTGATGCTGGATGTCCACCATGGTGGCTTGTTTTTACTTGGGCCTCTGGCTTTGATTCTTTCTTGTACAGCTGAATCTATACACTTACGCAAGTGATTGTACAGAGCTTTAGTGAAAGCGTTTATTTATTATTTATTTATTTGCATTTGTTGACTGGGAAAATCCGACTGGAGACAGGTCCTTTTTCAGTGGAGGCCCGGGGAGAAAAGCTCCACAATAAAGATGAATTCAGGTATGTGATTATAAGAAGTAGATGCAGTTGTATGTATAAAAGTAACGTTACTACAATCACAGGTCCTGATGAATAACATAGTACATACAGCACTTAATACATCACAGGTCCTGATGAAGAACATAATACATACAGTACTTAATACAATCACAGGTCCTGATGAAGAACATAATACATACAGCACTGAATACAATCACAGGTCCTGATGAAGAACATAATACATACAGTACTTAATACAATCACAGGTCCTGATGAAGAACATAATACATACAGCACTTAATACAATCACAGGTCCTGATGAAGAACATAATACATACAGTACTTAATACAATCACAGGTCCTGATGAAGAACATAATACATACAGCACTTAATACAATCACAGGTCCTGATGAAGAACATAGTACATACAGTACTTAATACAATCACAGGTCCTGATGAAGAACATAATACATACAGCACTGAATACAATCACAGGTCCTGATGAAGAACATAATACATACAGTACTTAATACAATCACAGGTCCTGATGAAGAACATAGTACATACAGCACTTAATACAATCACAGGTCCTGATGAAGAACATAATACATACAGTACTTAATACAATCACAGGTCCTGATGAAGAACATAATACATACAGCACTTAATACAATCACAGGTCCTGATGAAGAACATAGTACATACAGTACTTAATACAATCACAGGTCCTGATGAAGAACATAATACATACAGCACTTAATACAATCACAGGTCCTGATGAAGAACATAATACATACAGTACTTAATACAATCACAGGTCCTGATGAAGCACATAATACATACAGCACTTAATACAATCACAGGTCCTGATGAAGAACATAATACATACAGCACTTAATACAATCACAGGTCCTGAAGAAGAACATAATACATACAGCACTTAATACAATCATAGGTTCTGATGAAGAACATAATACATACAGTACTTAATACAATCACAGGTCCTGATGAAGAACATAATACATACAGCACTTAATACAATCACAGGTCCTGATGAAGAACATAATACATACAGCACTTAATACAATCACAGGTCCTGATGAAGAACATAATACATGCAGCACTTAATACAATCACAGGTCCTGATGAAGAACATAATACATACAGCACTTAATACAATCACGGGTCCTGATGAAGAACATAATACATACAGCACTGAATACAATCACAGGTCCTGATGAAGAACATAATTCATACAGTACTTAATACAATCACAGGTCCTGATGAAGAACATAATAAATACAGCAGTGAATACAATCACAGGTCCTGATGAAGAACATAATACATAAAGTACTTAATACAATCACAGGTCCTGATGAAGAACATAGTACATACAGCACTTAATACAATCACAGGTCCTGATGAAGAACATAATACATGCAGTACTTAATACAATCACAGGTCCTGATGAAGAACATAATACTTACAGCACTTAATACAATCACAGGTCCTGATGAAGAACATAATACATACAGCACTCACAGGTCCTGATGAAGAACATAATACATACAGCACTGAATACAATCACAGGTCCTGATGAAGAACATAATTCATACAGTACTTAATACAATCACAGGTCCTGATGAAGAACATAATAAATACAGCAGTGAATACAATCACAGGTCCTGATGAAGAACATAATACATACAGTACTTAATACAATCACAGGTCCTGATGAAGAACATAGTACATACAGCACTTAATACAATCACAGGTCCTGATGAAGAACATAATACATACAGTACTTAATACAATCACAGGTCCTGATGAAGAACATAATACATACAGCACTTAATACAATCACAGGTCCTGAAGAAGGACACAGTACATACAGTACTTAATACAATCACAGGTCCTGATGAAGAACATAATACATACAGCACTTAATACAAGCACAGGTCCTGAGGAAGAACATACTACATACAGCACTTAATACAATCACAGGTCCTGATGAAGAACATAATACATACAGCACTTAATACAATCACAGGTCCTGATGAAGAACATAATACATACAGCACTTAATACAATCACAGGTCCTGATGAAGAACATAATGCATACAGCACTTAATACAATCACAGGTCCTGATGAAGAACATAATACATACAGCACTTAATACAATCACGGGTCCTGATGAAGAACATAATACATACAGCACTGAATACAATCACAGGTCCTGATGAAGAACATAATACATACAGCACTTAATACAATCACAGGTCCTGATGAAGAACATAATACATACAGCACTTAATACAATCACAGGTCCTGATGAAGAACATAATACATGCAGCACTTAATACAATCACAGGTCCTGATGAAGAACATAATACATACAGCACTTAATACAATCACGGGTCCTGATGAAGAACATAATACATACAGCACTGAATACAATCACAGGTCCTGATGAAGAACATAATTCATACAGTACTTAATACAATCACAGGTCCTGATGAAGAACATAATAAATACAGCAGTGAATACAATCACAGGTCCTGATGAAGAACATAATACATAAAGTACTTAATACAATCACAGGTCCTGATGAAGAACATAGTACATACAGCACTTAATACAATCACAGGTCCTGATGAAGAACATAATACATGCAGTACTTAATACAATCACAGGTCCTGATGAAGAACATAATACTTACAGCACTTAATACAATCACAGGTCCTGATGAAGAACATAATACATACAGCACTCACAGGTCCTGATGAAGAACATAATACATACAGCACTGAATACAATCACAGGTCCTGATGAAGAACATAATTCATACAGTACTTAATACAATCACAGGTCCTGATGAAGAACATAATAAATACAGCAGTGAATACAATCACAGGTCCTGATGAAGAACATAATACATACAGTACTTAATACAATCACAGGTCCTGATGAAGAACATAGTACATACAGCACTTAATACAATCACAGGTCCTGATGAAGAACATAATACATACAGTACTTAATACAATCACAGGTCCTGATGAAGAACATAATACATACAGCACTTAATACAATCACAGGTCCTGAAGAAGGACACAGTACATACAGTACTTAATACAATCACAGGTCCTGATGAAGAACATAATACATACAGCACTTAATACAAGCACAGGTCCTGAGGAAGAACATACTACATACAGCACTTAATACAATCACAGGTCCTGATGAAGAACATAATACATACAGCACTTAATACAATCACAGGTCCTGATGAAGAACATAATACATACAGCACTTAATACAATCACAGGTCCTGATGAAGAACATAATGCATACAGCACTTAATACAATCACAGGTCCTGATGAAGAACATAATACATACAGCACTTAATACAATCACGGGTCCTGATGAAGAACATAATACATACAGCACTGAATACAATCACAGGTCCTGATGAAGAACATAATACATACAGTACTTAATACAATCACAGGTCCTGATGAAGAACATAATACATACAGCACTGAATACAATCACAGGTCCTGATGAAGAACATAATACATACAGTACTTAATACAATCACAGGTCCTGATGAAGAACATAGTACATACAGCACTTAATACAATCACAGGTCCTGATGAAGAACATAATACATACAGTACTTAATACAATCACAGGTCCTGATGAAGAACATAATACATACAGCACTTAATACAATCACAGGTCCTGATGAAGAACATAGTACATACAGTACTTAATACAATCACAGGTCCTGATGAAGAACATAATACATACAGCACTTAATACAATCACAGGTCCTGAAGAAGAACATAATACATACAGTACTTAATGCAATTACAGGTCCTGATGAAGCACATAATACATACAGCACTTAATACAATCACAGGTCATGATGAAGAACATAATACATACAGCACTTAATACAATCACAGGTCCTGAAGAAGAACATAATACATGGAGCACTTAATACAATCACAGGTTCTGATGAAGAACATAATACATACAGTACTTAATACAATCACAGGTCCTGATGAAGAACATAATACATACAGCACTTAATACAATCACAGGTCCTGATGAAGAACATAATACATACAGCACTTAATACAATCACAGGTCCTGATGAAGAACATAATACATGCAGCACTTAATACAATCACAGGTCCTGATGAAGAACATAATACATACAGCACTTAATACAATCACAGGTCCTGATGAAGAACATAATACATACAGCACTGAATACAATCACAGGTCCTGATGAAGAACATAATTCATACAGTACTTAATACAATCACAGGTCCTGATGAAGAACATAATAAATACAGCAGTGAATACAATCACAGGTCCTGATGAAGAACATAATACATACAGTACTTAATACAATCACAGGTCCTGATGAAGAACATAGTACATACAGCACTTAATACAATCACAGGTCCTGATGAAGAACATAATACATACAGCACTTAATACAATCACAGGTCCTGATGAAGAACATAATACATACAGCACTGAATACAATCACAGGTCCTGATGAAGAACATAATTCATGCAGTACTTAATACAATCACAGGTCCTGATGAAGAACATAATAAATACAGCTGTGAATACAATCACAGGTCCTGATGAAGAACATAATACATACAGTACTTAATACAATCACAGGTCCTGATGAAGAACATAGTACATACAGCACTTAATACAATCACAGGTCCTGATGAAGAACATAATACATACAGTACTTAATACAATCACAGGTCCTGATGAAGAACATAATACATACAGCACTTAATACTGGATAGACTTGGGCTTCAGACCAGTTGATTTACATTAGGAAGGTTTGTGGCAAGCACTGTGGTGGCAGGACAGGTAGCTTTCATCCTTCTAAGTTGGGAACTGCTGATTGAGAGTCCAGTGTCCAAGTGTATTAGTTCTGGTTTAGGCACTTGGGCTTCAGGCCAGTTATTTTACATTAAGAAGGTTCGTGGTCTGCACTCTTGTGGGAGAAGAGGCTGGACTCTGCCCTTCTGAGCTGGGAATTTCTGGTTAGAGGTTTATAGTGCCTGAATATTTGAACTGTATCTTACTGAAATTGGTACACCTTGTTTGCTCTAGCATAGACTAGATCCAGGCCTGCTGAATATAGCTTTGTTTATATGCTTGTTGTTTGTTTGCTTGTTATTTCCCTGGAAGCTAATTCCACCTAATACGCAGCTTCTCAGCGCTTCTGTGGATCACTAGTGATATCTGCATTGCTTACTGTACTTATTTCCTTGTTTCACTTGAAAGAAAGTTACTGTTTGTCGTTTTTGCATTTAGTTACTTGTAACACATTGCACTCAAGTTACCTGGCACTTGCTCACTAAAGTAATTATATAAGTCAGCACTAAAAATTAAAAGCACTACACCCTCACTCCCCACTGGCCCTTGTTTTCAATTAAGGAATTCCCAATATTATTCTAGCATGTCCAAAGGTCAGTTGTCAATCTCCTCTCCGGTCCAGCTGGTGAATCTGGGAATCTTGAGGCAATGTTATAACTGCCTCATGTACACAGACAACCCTCTCCTCCTCCCAAATAACTCAAATACTTGCGAGAGATGCAGCTATTTAGCCAAACTGGAGGCTGAGCTCCCTCAACTCAGGACTGGCAAGACCAGACAGGAGGAGAAGGCAACTACACACACCACAAAACCAGCCTCACATAATGCTACCACACCACTGAATCAAACACATAAACACACAAAGACATACTTGGAGGCTCTGAGTAAAAATTTACCTAAACAGCAGAGGCCTCCAAAGCAGACACCCAAACAACTGCTACCTCAAGACACCCCACAAGCAACACATAAACCACAAAAGCAGTGTGCAAAGCAGTCACAGCCCTTAAGGCCAAATACAACACCAAACATACTTGTCATAGGTGACTCCATAGTCAGACACACTGACGTCCCACTCACCAGGCTGATCAAGGAGAGGGTCACAGTAAGCTGCCTATTGGGCGCTAGAATCCCCCACATAACACAAGCACTCGGGTCACTCCACGGCAAGTACAAATATGACACAGTCATTGTCCATGCTGGTGTGAACGACCTGAAATGTACTTCCCTGGACTACATGAAAAGAGACATAGAGGAGCTCTCTGATTATGTAGCCCAGGCAGGTATGACCCTGACCCTGAGCAGTATCCTTCCTTCACCAAGAATGATGCCACAATATAGAGACAAGATGATCAGCTTTAACAATTGGCTTAATGTCTGGTGTCATTCAAAGGGGATCCAGTGTCTGTCTGCCTGGGATGACATGCTTGACAAGCCACGCTGTTTCAAGGGACGGCTTGCACCTGTCACCCCTGGGATTCTGGATATTGGCTAAGGCTCTTGCCACCCCCATAGTGCCTTTTTTAGGCAAGGCTCAAATTCTAAACCTACCACCCTAGAAAATAAAAATGGGAAGAAACTGAGGGTAATGCTGCTCAATGCCAGAAGTCTAAATCTCAAAATGCACGCACTCGAGGCCCTTCTCAGTATGGAGAACATCGATGTTGGTGCTGTAATTGAAACCTGGTTCAAGGCTCCTGAGAGCACCCCGGCACTATTAGGTTTTACCTCATATCATGCATTCCAGCCTCAAAACCCAGACCACACCACAAAAGGAGGGGGTATATCCATATTCATAAAGGATACCCACACCTCCAGGTTGGTGGCAACGCACGAAGCTTCGGAAACCATCCAGGTGCAACTAACCATAGGCAAAACTGCTCTACAAATTGTAGCATGCTACAGGCCACTCTCTCAAACTCAGAAACCCCACACAGCCTTCCTGAAGACAATGGAGGGTATAAATGTATCTCCAAACACCATCATATTGGGTGACTTCAACTACCCGAATATAGACTGGGAACATTACTCAAGCCCTAACTTTCTAGCCAACGTTCCTGGAGTTCATAAATTCAAATGCCATGGAACAGCTAGTCACTGTTCCCACGAGAGGAGAAAATATACTAGATCTCATTATCACAAACATGAGGACAAAATGCTCCACACCGGAAGTATATCCCTCATTGGTGAGATCTGATCATGAACTAATCTCACTGGAAATCCACATCCGCCCCACCCCAAACAAAAGACCACAGTGAAGAACTTCTCTAAAGCAAACTTCACACTACTCAAGACTGGTGTGGTGTCCTTCAAGGCCCCTGAGCCAGTGGAAACCACAACCCAAGCTGCGGAAGCCCTTACAAATGCCTTCTATGAACACCTCCAGGACTGCATGGATCAGGCAATCCCAAATAAAACCAAGACTCTTTCCACAAAGGGCAAATGTCCAGTCTGGTGGACCCAGCCATTAACAAACTTTCCAATAAGAGGAGAAAGCTATTACATGATAGAACAAAATCCATAAAAGGGAAGTCACCCTGATCATTATTAGTAAAAAATACGAGCACTCATAAAATCAACTAAGGCCAATTTTGAGAGAAAAATAGCCATGGATTCAAAGGACAATCATAAGGCCTTTTTCAGCTATGTTACGATCCTGGGTGGAAACTCCCAGATATGCTCAGAATTAGTCCAAAATGATACAAAAATCACTGAACCCACAGACATTGCCAACATACTGGCAGACAGGTTAAGTGCAAACTTCACCCCTCTCCCCTAAAGGAGAGATAACTATCCCAGTGGAGTGTAGCCTCCCTGACATCTCAAATGCGCAGGTGAAAGCTGCTCTCTCTAAAGCTAAAAACACAGCATCAATGGGACCGGATGGTGTCCCCGGCTGTGTGCTACATGAGCTAAATGAGGAATTAAACCCGCACATAAGGCAGCTGTTTAATCTCAGCCTTACCACAGGATACATGCCCAAGGAGTGGCGACGGCAACTGTGGTCCCACTCAACAAAGGTTCCTCACGGACCCTGGTAATTATCACCCCATAAGCTTAACAAGTCTAGTCTGCAAAGCTATGGAGAGGATCATAATGGAACTCATAAACAAAGATATAGGGACTTGCAGACATTGGACCCGACCCAGTTTGGCCGTCAAGGGAAGATCATGCCTTTTGAACTTGGTTGACTTCTTCAAACAGTCACCAAGGCCATTGATGAGGGAAAGGCAGTCCATACAGCCTACCTTGACCTTGCAGTTGCTTTTGACACAATACCCCACTCGGTATTGTAGAAAAACTTACCAGCTTAAATGTAAACCCATATGTCACAAGATCAGTTGCAAACTGGCTTAAGATCAGCAGCCACAGGGTGAGAGTTGCTGGCTTATGTCAGACTCCAAGCCGGTCACAAGTGGTGCCCCACAGGGCTCGGTCCTTGGCCCCCTATTGTTCAGCATCTACTTCTCAGAAGTACAGGCCAACATGGGAGGACTTTGGCTGACAAAGTTTGCAGACGACTGCAAACTGGGCGCCATAGTGGAAAGTGCATCGGACACGGATATCCTTCAGAAGGGACTCACGGAAACAGATAGCTGGTGCCAGAGCCATGGCCTGAAGTTAAACGCCAAAAAATGTATAGTCATACCCTTCGGGAAAAACAAGGTAACCCCAAGCTATCATATAGGTGGCAATCCATGAAGCACAGAAGAGGTTATCAGGGACCTGGGGACCCAGGTTGACAGTGGCCTTTCTTTTGACACTCACGTTGCTAAAGTGGTTAGAAAGACCTTCTACATTGCCCACCTGATAATGAAGGGATTCACATCCAGATCTAGTGAGGTCATTGTTCCCCTGTACTCTTCACTTATCAGACCAATGATCGAGTACAATGCCCCATTCGGGATGTATCTCACCCGACATCTGCAGCAATTGGAGAGACCCCAAAAGTTCCTCACCAAAAGGATAAAGGGACTCCAAAATCTGTCATATGCTGCCAGATTGAAGAAACTCCAGCTCTATTCAGTCACATACCGTCTGCTCAGAGGTGACATGTGCCTGACATACAAGGCCATGTCCAACCCGGAATTAATGGACATGCTCCACCTCAAAAAATCCAAATCCACCAAAACCACTAGAGCAAGCGACTTAAACCTTAGCACGGATATAAATAGGACGTGCTGGAGGGATAGATTTATCACTCAGAGACTCCCTATGCTGTGGAATAAAATCCCGGTCCATGTGAGGCAGAGCACCTCGCTGGCTCTGTTCAAGAGAAATCTTGACCTGTGGATGGGAGATCGTAGGTTTACCCCGGGAATCATCTCTGTGTCACTGCTGGACAGAGGCACAACAAACTAATGGGCACAGTATTTTTTCATATAAGGGGTGGCGTAAGCCACAAAAAATTTGGCTAGGCTTATAAATGCCTTAGGGCAGATAGCCTAGTATAAACCTATGAACCTATGAACCTATGAGCTGTAGGATTATATAACAAGGTACTAGCTGTAGGATTACATAACAAGGTGCTAGCTGTAGGATTATATAACAAGGTACTAGCTGTAGGATTATATAACAAGGTGCTAGCTGTAGGATTATATAACAAGGTACTAGCTGTAGGATTATATAACAAGGTGCTAGCTGTAGGATTATATAACAAGGTACTGGCCACAGGATTATATAACAAGGTACTAGCCGTAGGATTATATAACAAGGTACTAGCTGTAGGGTTATATAACAAGGTACTAACTGTAGGATTATATAACAAGGTACTAGCTGTAGGATTGTATAACAAGGTACTAGCTGTGGGATTACATAACAAGGTACTAGCTGTAGGATTACATAACAAGGTACTAGCTGTAGAATTATATAACAAGGTACTAGCTGTAGGGTTATACGACAAGGTACTAGCTGTAGGATTATATAACAAGGTACTAGCTGTAGGATTATATAACAAGGTACTAGCTGTAGGATTACATAACAAGGTACTAGATGTAGGATTATATAACAATGTACCAGCCAACATACTGGCTGACAGGTTCAGTGCAAACTTCTCCCCCCCCTCCCCCCCAAAAGGAGAGATATCTATACCAACAGATTGCAGACCCCCAAACATCTCTAATGCCCAAGTGAGAACGGCGCTCTCAAAGGCAAAAAACACAGCATCCATGGGACCTGATGGTGTCCCCGGCTGTGTGCTACATGCACTCAACGAGGAATTAAATCCTCAGTTAGGACAGCTGTTTAATCGTAGCCTCACCTGGATATACTCGTACCCAGGGAGTGGCGCACAGCCACTGTAGTCCCACTTCACAAAGGCGTGCCTCCACCGACCCTGGAAATTACCACCCATTAGCTTGACAAGCCTTATCTGCAAAGCCATGGAGAGGATAATAATGGATCTCATAAATAAAGACATAGGGAATTTGCAGACTCTGGATCCAACCCAGTTTGGCTTTGTCAAGGGCAGGTCATGCCTTTAAACTTGGTTGACTTTTTCAAACAGTCACCAAGGCCATTGATGAGGGAAAGGCAGTCCATACAGCCTACCTCGATCTGGCGAAGGCCTTCGACACAATACCCCACTCGGGTATCATTGAAAACTCATCAGCCTAAATGTTAACCCATACATCACAAGATGGGTTGCAAACTGGCTGAGTGACAGAACCCACAGGGTCAGAGTTGCCGGTGCCATGTCTGACTCTAAGCCTGTCTCAAGTGGTGTCCCACAGGGCTCAGTCCTGGGCCCACTCTTGTTTGGCATCTACTTTTCCAAGTACAAGCAAACACGGAGGGTTATGGCTGACAAAGTTTGCAGATGACTGCAAACTGGGTGCCGAAGTCGAAACACATCTGACACAGATATCCTTCAGAAGGGTCTCACAGATACGGATAACTGGTGCCAGAGCCACGCCTAAAGTTAAATGCCAAAAATGCATAGTCATACCCTTCGGAAAAACAAGGTTACCCCTAGCTACCATATAGGTGGAAATCCACTGAGCACAGAAGAGGTTATTAGGACCTGGGGACCCAGGTTGACAGCAGTCTGTCATTCGACACCCATGTTGCAAAAATAGTTAGGAAGACCTTCTACATTGCCCACCTTATCATGAAGGGATTCACATCTAGATCAAGAGAGGTCATAGTCTCCTATATTCATCACTCATCCGACCAATGATTGAGTACAATGCCCCATTCGAATGTATCTGACCCGACACTTGCAGCAGCTGGAGAGGCCACAAGTTCCTCACCAAGAGGATTATGGGTCTCAAAATCTGACCTATGCTGCCAGACTGAAAGAACTCCAACTCTATTCAGTCGCCACGCTTGCTCAGGGGTGACCTGTGCCTGACATACAAGGCATTATCAAACCCTGACTTGATGTACATGCTTCACCTCAAAAATCTAGATCCATCAGAGCCACAAGAGGAGACTAAACCCTTGACACGGCCATTAATAGAACGTGCTGGAGGGATAGATTCATTACCCAAAGACCCTATGCTGTGGAACAAAATCTATATGTGAGGCAAAGCACCTCGCTGGCTTTGTTTAAGAGAAATCTTGACCAATGGATGGGAGATCGCAAGTATACCCCAGGGATTACCTCAGTGTCACTGCTCGACAGAGGCACAGCAAAATAATGGGCATAGTTCCCCAAACCTAAGGGGTGGCGTAAGCCACAAAACTATGGGCTAGGCTTGTAAATGCCCTCGGGCAGATAGCCTAGTATGAACCTATGAACCTATGAACCTATGTACTAACTGTAGGATTGCATAACAAGCAATGGAGCCCACAGGATTTTTTGCAGGGGGGTGCAAACCCAAGCCCCACCCACACAGCGCCACCCCCTCTGCTGCCCCTGCCCACACGGCCCTACCCCCACCCATGCTGCCATTCCAGTGTCCCATTCCTTGGCTATTTTTCCCCATTTGTCATAAACACTGTTCAAATCTTTCAGTGTGCATACTGTTTTATGCTTTACTTCTTCAATGATTACAGATATTTGGATTTCATTTACAACTTTTATTTAAAATGTTATAGCACAAACACTGGTAGACATTTACAAAACCTAAACAAAGCAACAGTCTTACAATGAAAAAAGGCTTAGCATTAAAACTTCTCTACCTTTAAAACCCACATTCACCGAAACAATATTGAAACCCACATTCAAAGAAAATGCATCTGGCAAAAATCATCATCTGGCCAGTGGCAAGGTAAGTTTACCTTTGGGCTATTTTCAAATAATAGGCTCCTTGCACACATTTTTAGAACCATTCAAAAGTTATTTGATTCACCTTCCTGTCTGTTTTAATTATACTATATAATAATTGAATTATATCCCTTGTGTAATACAGCACCACTTGTTACAGTGTGTTTTAAATTTATCGTTCTGAACATTTTTCCTTTAAGCAATGAAGCAAATCATATGAACCAGTAATGACAACCTGCCCAATTCAGAACATTTCAACCATAAAGGGCCACTCTACTCAAACTTCTGTCATACAATCCACCAATATCAATCAATATACAGAATCTTTGCAGAAGTAAAACTCATCTGAATAATTCCACATTGAGATCTGAAACCAGTGAAGAAGTTGTTGCTAGAAAACAACTTTATATTTCAGTGCTTCATCTACAAATTCAGTGCCTGCTGCCCTTGAAGAATAAATTGCCTACATTATTTTAAAAAAATGGTAAGCTGGTATATTGCAATAGGGAATGGGTGGCAAGCTGAAAAACAAGTTCATAGTTATTAGGCATCTCATCCAAAGGAGGACATACACCCCATTAAAATACAAATCTACATGTTGTGGGAATAGAACCTACAGCCCTTTGTATCAAGATGTAAGTATGCTACCTGCTGTGCTGCTTTAAAAATTCTATCCCACAATAGTGATACTATTTGCTAAACAAAACAGTTGCACATTTTATGCAGGCTTAGCATGAGCAGCAGTAAAATAAATTATCTTCCCTTGAAGCTCACAATTACTTGAAAATGCACTTGAAAATAAATTCCACCTGCTAACTCTAGGACATTTCATTCTCTCTAACACACACCTCAACCTCTAAGTGCAAGAAATCTGGACAAAGCCTAAAATAAATAGGAGCAGATTATAAATATTGTTCTCATGATCTTAGAACATTGCTAGAATAACAGGATTTATGTTAGTATGCATTTTTCTAAAGGATATGACACATAAAACTCAAATGTCTGTCATTATTTAGCAACTTCAATGCTTTTTAAGAGGAACATGGGGCAAAAATCTGGACATTCTCCAAAAACCTGGACAGCTGAGGGGCATGCTTCCTCCTTCTTATACATACATACAGGCACACACACACCATACCTCTCAGTCTGTTAACACAAGAAATCTGGACAAAGCCTGTTATAATGTTAGGGATAAAGGCCCACAACTAGGGACACATTTGAAAGTTGCTAGAATAAAATGATTTGTTTTAGAATTAGTTTTCTGAATGATATGAAGTCTGAAACTGAAATGCATGTCATTTATTAACCAAAAATATTCAGATATAGTTGGTTGTCTCAGTAGTCACCGTGGTTTGCATTTTCTCCTCTCTTGAAAGGCCCACTCTGCTTAACTTGTGTATTATTTCCTCAGTCACTTCACCGTGGGCTGCAAGGCAGCTTCATCACTAGTGTGTGCACAAAATATAATGCCTTCAATGAGTCTTGCAAGAAATCACATGCAATCATCATGGCACAAAGGTTCTACTGAAGATGCTTCCAATTTTTCTCATACAGGAACACGACAGAAGCCAGAAACAGCTGTTATTCCACAGCTAGATGCAGCAGTAGCAAAACAAATTGCAGAGAACCAAAATAAATTGGAACCAATTGTATCTACCATTATTTACTGTGCAACCCTTGACATTCTTCTCTGTGGAAAAGAAGGCTCTGGTGGAAATTTGTGTTACTTGTTAGATTTTCGTATTGAAGCTGGTGACACAATACTGAAATAGTGAAATGAAACAGCTGCAGGAAATGCTTGGTACACATCCAATAGGGTGCACAATGAGCTGTTGACAGAATACGAACATGTACTTCGAAAGGAGAATGTTTGTGCAGCAAACAGGGCAGTTGGATTTAGTGTACTGGCAGATGAAACTGCAGATATCTCAGACATTGAGCAGTTGTCATCGGGCATTCAGTTTGTTGATGATGATTGTATTTGAGAAGAGTTTGTGTTTTTTGTTCCCATTGTTGTGACAGATGCACAGTCTGTATCAAATGTCATTGTCAGTAAATGCATAAAGTGCGGTCTAGACCTGGAAAAAATACTCAGACAAGGCTATGATGGCTGCTTCATAATGGCAAGCATCCAAAATGGTGGTCAGGCAAAGATTCGTGAAAAGTATCCAAAAGCAGCCTTTATCCACTGCGCATCTCACAGACTAAACCTTGTAGTCAGTGATCTGAATGATGTTCCTGAAATACGTAGTGCTGTTGATGTTATCAAGAAGATTATTACTTTTGTCCATGACAGTCCAAAACGACGAGCATTGGTACCAAATATACCTCTTCTGTGTGAGACATGATGGACCGAGAAATATAAATCCATCCGTGTGTTTAGTCAGAACTTTGGGAAAATATTTGACTACCTGGCTGATCTTCAGAAGAGCACTGCTGGTGAAGCCAGACAAAATGCACATATGTTACTCAGTGCTTGCTCGTCATGCACATTTGTGATTTCTCTCTTCATTATTGCAAATTACTTATCATTTCTTGAGCCTGTTGCCCAGATGTTTCAGTCTGTTCAAAATGTATAGTAAAGATTCAAGAACACATCAACAGACTCAGTGAAATATTCAAGGATCACTGTAACCATGCTGAAGAACACTTTAGGAATGACATTCTCAGTAAGGCAAGATCACTAGCAGATAAATTTAGTATTGAGTTAGTGTTACCAAGGATTTGAAGTCGACACACCAAGCAAACACAGTAGGCGTGGATTCTGAGAGTGATTACAGAACAAGTATTTATATTCCCTATCTTAACTCATTAGTTTCTTCACTGACGTCTCGCTTTTCCACCAGTAACACTGCTCAGTTCAACTTATTTTATCTGCATCCTAAAATGATGCAAAACCTACAACGTGAAGAATTCTTAAAACAAACTGCCATCAGTAATGAACTATACCATATTGCTACTATATCTGAATGCTCACTTCTTGTCTGATGCATTGGCTTTGAAGTTATAAGACAACCTAAAGAATCCGATGGGCTACTACTACCTTTTCAGTCAATATCTTGCATATCTTCTGTCAATGATGTTACTGAACAAAAAAAAAAAAGTGTCAGGTATGGGATTAAAGTTTCAAATACTGTATAAATTATGCTATGGCATCTTTTCACTATAATATTCAGCAACAACAAAAATATAAAACTATTTGATTTTTTTATTTTGTTTTGTTTATACAAGCAAACTTTATTGCAGTAAAGCTACACTCCTCAACCCACTTTATTTGTACAGAATGTCACAGAATGTTTGATTTGCCTATGTTCCTCCTCCTAAATGTACTTTTCTTTAAAAGCAAATAGCTACTTAGTTAATGATCATTAAAATAATGAACATTTGAGTTTAAGACTCCACATCCTTCAGAAATGTCATGCTAATGCAAAACCTATTATTCTATCAACTTTCTAAGTTTGTAAGAGCAATATTTAAAATCTGTCCCTACTTGTCCCCCCATCATTTTAGGCTTTGTCCAGATTTTTTTCTCTAAGAGGTTGAGACTGAGGTATGAATTTTGGATAGGAATATGTGCTTTATGCACAGTCTTCACAGTTTCCCTTAAAATGTCAATGAACCTCACATGAACTTGTCTGTATTCTCCTGATTTGACAATCTGGCTAGTGTTTTTTAGTTTTTCCTTTCTTGTCTTACTTTTAGTACAGCTTCAACGTTATCTCTACTAAACATACTGCATGAACAATCGTATGTTACTACCTACTGTACTTTTAATTGTATGTCTAACCATTATGCTTATGTAAATATCTTATGCAATCATATATCTGCTATATTTTATAACTGTGTAAACCACAATGCTCATGTAAATATCTTATGTATAGTATGTTAGCAATTGTTCTGGAGCTTTTCTCCCTGGGCCTCTGCTGAAAATGGACAGCTTTGTCCAGTCGGACCTCCCTGGTAAACAAATGTAAATTAAAAACAAATCTGACCTTTATGTGGATTAAAAAAAAAAAAAGTACATCATGTAACAGAAACCAAACAATGGCTCTCTGTGAATTTACTATACTATTCTGTAACTGAATGCACATTACTTAATGTTAACTGATAAAAAAATTAAATAAAAATACAGTATGACAGGGGAAGAAGATAATGCTTTATGATTTGTAAACTGCTCATATATTGTCACAATCCTTGAAGTGTATAAAGCACCTCTTTCTAACCTTTAGACTCGAGAAAACAGCTTTTCTCGATAAGCAGCAATAAAGAATCCATCATATAATAAAAATGCAAACACACCAGAACATAACAGTTAAACATACTGTGCATGTCTCTCTGCATATCTGTAAATTAGTAAGTCATGTCTTTTTAAACCTGCAGTAAATGTTATGTTCTCCATGACAAAGTTATGAATATAGTTCTTTGCATACTCTCACCTTAGTAAACTGCTTGCAGAAGAAGACAATGTTAATCCATCCTGACTGCGACCAATACAACACTTCATTAAAATATCTATTAATCTACTAAGAAAACAGATTATCCTGACTGCGACCGACACAGCAATTCATTAAAGTATGTATTAATCTACTAAGAAAACAGATTTCGGCCTCAAAGTAAGAAGTAATTAAAAACAGTTAACAACAACAACTCCCCCACTTTGGTCTGACATCCTGTGATTTGTAATGCTAGCCACTCTCAAAAAAAATATTTATGTTTGGGACTTCCTTATCAATGAAGGTAGAATGAAATCACCAGCAAAAATCATCACTTCTTGAAGATATGACAACAATGCAAACAGCACAACATAATTCTATTGATAAGTACTGCAAAATATTTTATTTGCCATTTCCTATTTAACCAACTGCATATGGGGAGAAGTTGGAACACAAAGGTGAAGTAATCAGTACCTTTATTTGGCCAAGATGGATTTTACAATGCACCTACTGGAGCTTCACCTTCAACAGGGTCAGGCAACAGCTACTAAATAAACAAAACCCTACATTTAATAAAATAAACATATCTAATTAGTCACATTTCATATTTTGAAAGTTAACTGGGAAAAGCCGAAAGACACAAACAAAAAAACTATTCCAAATACTAACCCTTCTCTAAACTTAAGTGCAGCATCGTATTCTAAGAAAAAATATATAAAAAATATTTATTCAGAAAGAGTAACAACCTGTAAAACTTAACCAGCAGCCAATGTCTTGTCACATCAGGACAAAGTCCAATAAAAAGTGTTCCAAATTTCAAACCAAATACGTAGCACAATTGAAGTTATGGAAACTCCCAATCCCACAGTGTCTGAAAACTTTTGAACTTAGAGTGCATACATACTTTAAATAAAAAATACTAGTAACTACTAACTACATGTAAACATTTGAAATATGCACAGATAGAAAACAGTAGCACAACTCAATCTGGTGCAGGCTTGTATTTCAGCAGACCGCAAAAAGTTCAGGTGTACATCAAAACACTCCAGCTGGAAATAATTGCTAACAGTTCTGGCACAGTTCTCTAACACAGGAGCAGAGCAGAAGTACTACATACTACTACAGAAATAACGGGTGACGTCTGACAGGCCAAAATTAAATCAGACTCGAGCAGTTATACCTTCGGTAAGGCCACCTCCAGGCAGGCACTAGTTAACATGGATGCTGATACCACTCTACCCCTAATGGCTGATAGCAGCCCCATAAAAAAAAGTAAAACTGACAGTATCATTCCCTCACAAGTTCCCAACATGCACCAAAAATGTGCAACAGGCAACTAGGACACAACTATGTTCTAGTTTCAATTGTTAAAACATATACATTTACACAATTACAATAGTTTATATACATTTCTATTCTAAGCTGGCAGGGCATGCTGTGGTTACATTTTAGCTCAGTACATTACACATTTACACATCTCTGTATGAATCATATCAATATTCACAAATGACATAGAATTATTTACAAAATTCCAGATATCTGGGCTGTCAGTATTTCCTTTTGTGACAGCATATTTTCCCCTTTCTCCAATTTTATGCAAACCTCAGATTATGCATCTGAATCTTATATAGAATAAATCTGTGCAGCAGAAGCTACAGTGTTTGAGAGAAACGTCCCATCAAACAATAAGAATTCAAGGACAGATTGTTATCAAACCTGGTTTAATCACTAGCTTTGAACATAGTCCCTGATCACCCTGCCCTAATTATTCATTAAGACACTATGCCATCATGCAACTATAACTACTGCTGGTGACATCCAGACCAGTGTCCTACTTGTTACCAAGTCAAGGTTTTCCAGGTTTATGACAGGGCCAGAACTGTACATATCTAGTTTTGCATTGAATCTCCTATTTATAACGACTGAAACAGACCGAATTTGCAAGATTGGGTTTGTTTGAATGATGTCCCATGTATCCTCAGTGGACAGAACGAATCCTTTTACCAACACCTTCCCCTTCAGTTTTACCCAACTGCAGATATTAAGTTGCACAGTATAAACTTGCTGAGAACTTACATTCTCAATATCTTTATGAAGTTTAATTTCAGTGTCATTTTCCAATCTGAAGGACTGCAAAGGTTCATCAGTTATAACAGAACCACAATTAATCCCAACAGAACTGCTAAGACTGTACATTGTAAGGAAATACCATTTTGTCTCCTTCATGCTGTTCAGTACAGTTTTCTGTTACTTCCCAGTCTGTCTATACATTCCTATCAAACTTGATGGTGCTTCCACTCAAAGACTGTTATTTACTTCAGTTTATTCATGAATGCATTATAAGTGTATACATTTAATTTCCCATTTGCCGGCTACTTCTCTAAGTTTCTCTTCTTTTTATTCCAAACAAGACTAAAGTATACTCAATGATTTATCCAAATAAAATCTACTTGTCTGCTGAATAACTTATTTCCTTTACTAATACAGTTTCAACATGTCACACCATCAGCATCTATCAATTGCCTCAACAGCTATAATACAAATCTTATGAAGGCACAATGTATGCATTGCCTTGCTTAGATGACATACAGTTACTTACAAAGTCATATCAATAAAAAAGAAGTAGACTGGAGAAAGATGTTTGTTTAGCTTAAGATATGAGGAATTATACCCACTATTTTTGCCATGGAAAAATGACCCTCGCTATATAAACACATAACACTCACACACCTATCTCTCACTTCGTCCCAGCAATCCAAACGTCCTATGGAATTCAAATTCCCAGCAGACGTGAAAGACAAAGACGTAAACCATCAGTTGCACAGATAAAACAGGTGTTTGCGACCTGTTTTCGTCTTCTGTGTCTGTGCGACTGGACGGGATGCAAAGGGCGTTCTTAAAGAGGAACAACCTTTAAAAAAACTTTTTTTTTTAAATTAAAATACTTTTAAAATACTTTTTTTAAATTAAAAAATAATGAATTTCTCAGTCAGCCGGTTCCAGGGGGGTGCAAGTGCACCCCCGTGCACCTGCCTGCGGGTGCCATTGATAACAAGGTACTAGCTGTAGGATTATATAGCAAGGTACTAGCTGTAGGATTATATAACAAGGTACTAGCTGTAGGATTATATAACAACGTGCTAGCTGTAGGATTATAAAACAAGGTACTAGCTGTAGGATTATATAACAAGGTACTAGCTGTAGGATTATATAACAAGGTATTAGCTGTAGGATTATATAACAAGGTACTAGCTGTAGGATTATATAACAAGGTACTAACTGTAGGATTATATAACAAGGTACTATCTGTAGGATTATATTACAAGGTGCTAGCTGTAGGATTATATAACAAGGTGCTAGCTGTAGGATTATACAACAAGGTGCTAGCGGTAGGATTACATAACAAGGTGCTAGCGGTAGGATTACATAACAAGGTGCTAGCTGTAGGATTATATAACAAAGTGCTAGCTGTAGGATTATATAACAAGGTGCTATCTGTAGGATTATATAACACGGTACTAGCTGTAGGATTATATAACAAGGTGCTAGCTGTAGGATTATATAACAAGGTGCTAGCTGTAGGATTATACAACATGGTGCTAGCTGTAGGATTATACAACAAGGTGCTAGCTGTTGGATTATACTAGCTGTAGGATTACATAACAAGGTGCTAGCTGTAGGATTATACAACAAGGTACTATCTGAAGGATTATATAACAAGGTACTATCTGTAGGATTATATTACAAGGTGCTAGCTGTAGGATTATATAACAAGGTGCTAGCTGTAGGATTATACAACAAGGTGCTAGCGGTAGGATTACATAACAAGGTGCTAGCGGTAGGATTACATAACAAGGTACTAGCTGTAGGATTATATAACAAGGTACTAGCTGTAGGATTATATAACAAGGTACTAGCTGCAGGATTATATAAGAATGTACTAGCTGTAGGATTACATAACAAGATACTAGCTGTAGGATTATATAACAAGGTACTAGTTGTAAGATTAAATAACAAGGTACTAGCTGTAGGATTCCATAACAAGGTGTTAGCTGTAGGATTATACAACAAGGTACTAGCTGTAGGATTACATAACATGGTGCTAGCTGTAGGATTACATAACAAGGTGCTAGCTGTAGGATTATATAAGAAAGTGCTAGCTGTAGGATTATATAACAAGGTGCTATCTGTAGGATTATATAACAAGGTACTAGCTGTAGGATTATATAACAAGGTGCTAGCTGTAGGATTATACAACAAGGTGCTAGCTGTAGGATTATACAACAAGGTGCTAGCTGTTGGATTATACAACAAGGTACTAGCTGTAGGATTACATAACAAGGTGCTAGCTGTAGGATTATACAACAAGGTACTATCTGAAGGATTATATAACAAGGTACTAGCTGTAAGATTATACAACAAGGTACTAGCTGTAGGATTATAAAACAAGGTACTAACTGTAGGATTATGTAAGAAGGTACTAGCTGTAGGATTGCATAACAAGGTACTAGCTGTAGGATTATATAACAAGGTGCTAGCTGTAGGATTATATAACAAGGTACTAGCTGTAGGATTATGTAAGAAGGTACTAGCTGTAGGATTGCATAACAAGGTACTAGCTGTAGGATTATATAACAAGGTGCTAGCTGTAGGATTATATAACAAGGTACTAGCATATAGGATTATATAACAAGGTGCTAGCTGTAGGATTATATAACAAGGTACTAGCTGTAGGATTATACAACAAGGTACTACCTGTAGGATTATATAACAAGCTACTCGCTGCTCATGTATATTTGGTGCTTTTTCTTTTTTCACATTTTAATGCAATTTTAACTCTAACCACTAGAGTGCGCTAAAAAGCATTTTACTTTTATTTTAATACAAATGATTTTATTTAAGTTACTTAAGTTATCCAAGATATTTAAGCATGTTATAGTTTGATAAATTCATGTGATGTATTTTTTAAGTTTGTAAAATGTATATCATGTTTTTTTTATTTATGAACATTTTATACAAAGTTTTATGGTTAATAGTTGTTTTTCTGCCAGCAAGGTTTTAATATGAATATTCATGAGGCCTAATGATGTTTTAAATTGGATGTTTTTTATTGGATAATTAACCTCCTAGAGGATTACAAAACGCATTAACTGTTCTCTGACAGACATCTGATGAAGTGATTCAAACGAAAACGCTGGTTTTAATGTGTGCATTTATGTGCTTTTGTGCTTAAATTAAAGTTGGATTTTAAACGAATTTGGTCTGATTCTTGGTCCCATGGTGCCTTGGCTTCTCTTACTAGTTTCTTTTGGTACCTGGTGGCTGTTTTATCGAATTTTCAGTGTATTTTGTGCTAGTTTGCACTAGTTCAGTGCATATCTGCGAGTTGCCACTTAGATTCTTAACATAGCTAAAGAAGGCTATGTGGTTATCTTTTGAATCCTTGGCTATTTTTCTTTCAAAGTTATCCTTGGATAATTTCATGAGAGACCTTAGTTTCTTTCTGATACTGATCAGGGATGTCTTTCCTTCTTGGGATTTGCTTTTTTTCTGAACTAGTTTCCTCCTTCTATTGTATAGCCTGTTTATAGCAGGGGTCTACTAAACTGGTTTTCTTCTCTTAGAGGAGTGAGTCTTGGTGTTGCTAGGGATGGCAAAATCCATGCATCCTTGTAGGTACTCATAGAGTGCATTTGTAAAGGTTTCTGCATCTTGGGCAGCGTTATCCTTTAACGTGGGGGGCTGTGAAACTTACCACCTCTGCCTTAAGTAAGGTGAAGTTTGCTTTAGAAATGTTTTTCAATGTGGTTTCCTTAGTCGGGGGTGGTGGTGGGGTGTGGACATCCAGAGTGATTAGTTTATGGTCTGATCTAACCAGTGATGGGTTGACCTTCATTGTGGAACAGCTGTGGCCCATATTGGTGATGATCAGGTCCAATATGCTTTCACCTTTGGTAGAGGAGTTTACCAGCTGATCCAGGGCATTTGAGTTGATGAATTCCAGGAAGTGCTGGGCCTGGGAGTTTGTACTCGAGTAGTTTTCCCAGTGAATGGTAGTGTAATTGAAATCGCCCAATATCATGGTTTTCGTTAGGACCTTCATGTTTTCCAGTGTCTCCAGAAAGGTAGAATGGTGGTCCTGGGTCATTGAGGGTGATCTGTAGCAGGCCACAATTTGCATTGCAGATTTGCCTGATGTTAGTTGCACATGTATGATCTCAGAGGTATCATGCTGCGCCACTAACCTGGAGGTGTAGGTATCCTTGATGAATATAGATACACCCTCTCCTTTTGTGTTTCGGTCCATGTTCTGTGGCCAAAACATGTGGTATGAATTGTAGCTCAGTAGTGCTGGAGTGCTCTCTGGAGCCTTGAACCAGGTTTCAGTTACTGCACAGATGTCAACATTTTCCATACTGAGGAGTGCTTTATGCATGTCCATTTTGAGATTTAAACTCCTGGCATTGATTTAAACTCCTGGCATTGAGTAGCATAACCCTCAGTTTTTTGTTAATTGTGCTGCTTACGGAGGTTGGTTTGACTTTTGAGCCTTGCCTAAAAAAGGCACTATAGGGGCAGCAAGAGCCTTGGCCAGTATTCAAAAGCCTAGGGGTGACAGGTGCAAGCCATCTCTTGTGAAGCAACGCAGCTTGTCGAGCATGTCATCCCAGGCTGATAGACACTGGATTCCCTTTGAATGACACCAGAAGCTTAGCCAATTGTTGAAATTGATAATTTTTTCTTTATACTGAGGTATAATTCTTGCTGAGGGCAGGATGCTACTCAGGGTCAGGGTCATACCAGCCTGGGCTACATGATCAGAGAGCTCTTCCATGTCTCTTTTCATGTAGTCTGGGGAGGTACGTCTCAGGTCATTCACACCAACATGAACAATGACAGAGTCATATTTGTACTTGTTCTGGAGTGACACGAGTGCTTGTGTTATGTGGCAGATTCTGGCTCCCGATAGACAGCTAACAGTAACCTTCTGCTTGTCCAGCTTAGTGAGTGGGACATCAGTGTGCCTGACTATAGAGTCATCTGTTACTAGTGTGTTAGGTATGTTTTTTCAGCTTAAGGGCTGTGATTGTGCGGCTCCCTGATTTTGTGTTTTATGTGTTGTCTGGTTTGTGACGGGAGGTGCAGGTTGTTTGGGTGTCTGCTTTGGATGTCTCTGATTCTTTTGCAGGTTTTTATTTAGAACATCCGAGTATGATTTTGTGTATTTATGTGTATTTTTTGCCAGTGCTGTTTCAGTAGGTCTGTGTGTGGCTGGAGGTGTGGTGCAAGTGTTAACCTTCTCCTCTTGACTGTCTGTTCCAGTCTTGGGTGGAGACAGCTTAGCTTCCAGTTTGGCTGTATAATTGCATCTCTCGCATATGTTAGTGTTTTGTGGTAGGAGGAGAGGGTTGTCTGTGTACATGAGGCAGTTGTAACATTGCCTCCGGATACCCGGATTCACGAGCTGGACTGAACAGTATACCTGAAATTGCCCTTTGGTCATGCCTGAATAGTAGGGTGAGCTGCTTAGTTGCTTGGTTGGTGAGGGGTGAATAAAGTGCCTTGCTCTGCTGGGCAATCAGTGTCAGGGTATATTAGTGCTTGCTTTTAGGTCTGAGCAAGTGCTGGCTGTAGGATGTTTTTTGAGTGCTTAGGTTAAGAGTTAGACTAGTTTCAAGGGAAAAACTGAAGAGGAGACTTAGTGGAGCCGGGAATAATTTAACCATAGCTTACCAGCACTGCCCGATGTGCAAAACCGTGCAAATGCATTTTTTCTAGTAGGGAAATGAAAGAGATAGAAATTAGCCCAAAATGGCCAATAAACTACTAACTTCTGGGCGGGAACCACTCCTCCAGGGACAGATAGTTTGCTCAAAACTCCCCTCTCTCACAGGTGAACAGAGAAACTTCCTTCTATCCAAGTATAGTATGGGCAACTCAGAAACTAGTATCACAGCCCTGAATTCAGCACTAGCCTGAAAACTGGACTATACTAACTTAGAAAGGTGGAAAACAAGGAATTTGTTTGTTTTTTTGCATTGTAAATAAACACATTCTTGGTGTAGCCAACATACTGCTGAATGGGTACATGTAAAGAGAAAAAGCAAGGCAAGGACCATCACTCCAGTAATGAACCTTGGACAGGCATGGGACTTCAGTGACAGGCAAGGCCATCTGATCTCTCCGATAGCTGTGCTGGTTACCCACTCAGACAGCTGATACCACTGCAGTGTCACAACCCCCTTCAGTGTCAGCAGTCTGGCTCACCTCTACTTTTTCTCTTTACATGTGTCCATTCAGCAATGGGCCTAAGGGATCAAGTTCTGTATTACTAAGCCCTTCCTGAACTCTGCACATGCCTGATAAAAGCAAAATAAAAAAAAGAAGTAATGCGGGATGGTCACTGACATATTAGATTGTATGCGGTAGCTCTCTCCTGAAACAGTTGTTCTTTCTCAGCATCTTCACCAGGTCCTTACCACAGTTATTTGTCAAACTCAGAAAAATATATTTTACAGAACACATTTCATAATAGAGTTTTACTTACCATACAGGTCCTATTTGATCATGGGTGTTTTCCATTCTTCTCACACGCTGCATGTTACCAATCCTGCATAGCTCTCCTCACGCCATTGAGGAGGTCAGTCAAGAACAATGCAATGCCCTCAGTTAGGTGAATGCCATCCCTTCTGAACAGGGGAACATCCTCCACGGTGATAGATTGTAGATCCACCGACCCTGTGCATCAAACCATGCATGAACCGATTCTGTAAACATCTGGCCTTGTGAGCTGTCCGTTGACTGTTTGTTGTTTTCCATATCTGTCAAGGAATTATATCAGACCACACAAAATGACAACATAGCCACCATGACTGCATGTGTTCAAACATTGCTGTGATGTGAAACCGTAGCCTTCTGAGTGGTTGACTGAGGACCTAATTCCCTCCAATGTGCAGCACAAGAATGTCGGACTCAGGGTAGATGGAACACTTTTCTTCCAACAACTGCACTACTCTGCTCCAATGCATACCTCTTCTTGCAATCCAGTATACCTTCAGTCTGGATGTGGTGAAGCTCAATTTATACTGCTTTTCAGTTCTGGAGACTTTGCTGGCAGCCCAGTGAATGTAGGAATGGCCACATACCCACACTCTCACTTGTTGTTCTTCTGGTTGTGAAGCCATGTCAGTGTCCGAAGGTGGACGAACCTGCACAGGAAAGAAAATGCAAACAGATTACTACTGATGTTTGACAGATGTATTGGAAGATTACATATGTATGTATATCATATGCATTACCTGGTTATCCCATCCAAATCTTCCATCCTAGCCCCAGGGGCAGTATTCTTTGCATTAGGTACATAAGTGGTGATGACGCTGCAGAGGTACATACCTACTACACACACACAGGTTTTGCATTAGCATGTTCTAATACATGTTAGTGTGAAGTGCAGGGGCATTCATTATCCTTCAGTAGAAATACTATATCATTATAATTCAGACAAAATAGTACAACACTTAGATGTTACTGAGCCCTCCCTCCTACCACCCATGGCTGACAAAGCATGGAAACATGCCCACCTACTGAGTACAAGCAGAAGTACAGTAATACAAGCAGAAATGGTAAACGTATCTGGTTTGTCCATGTAAGAATTAGTCACAAAAGTAATAATTCCAGTTATTGCATCTGACCAACGCTCTGGTTACAATAAGACCCAGCAGTTTTCCTCAATGCAGTATTTGCGTATTGTTAACAGATAATAAATTATTCTTGAAAGCTGGATACATAAACAAAAAATTATAATAACCATCGCTGAAACCTGCGCTATAGTTAACCTATACTTGTTACACCGCATCTGCATTACGATCTTCAGCAGTCTGACCATGCATGCACAAGCACTTCCTTGGTTGTTCTTCTTTTGGCTTTTCCCAGTTAGGGGTCGCAACAGTGGAACTCCGGTCCACTAATGATTGGCAGTAGATTTTTAGGGTGCCGAGATGCCATCTCAGCACCCAACCTTCTACAAAGGCACTCCCATTCACGCATGTCTTTCGAACACCACTCGGCCGCAGGGAGGACATGCAGACTCTTCACAGAAGGTGCTCCAGCTACGTATCAAACACAAATGAATTATTTCTCCTACCAACATCTTCATTACTACATGTTACACACATGTCCCTAAATTAATCATTCACCCAAATGAGCCGTTCAGGAAAATGCTGAGATATGCACAATCACCAACATTTTTTTTTAAATATATATATGCATGTGACCAATGTATATATGTGCAGGTACATTAGGTACATACATATATATCCATATACACACACATATGCACATACATATATATATATATATATATATATATATATATATATATACAGAGCAAGAAAAAATCAGGGGTTTAGAAAGGTAGGCAGCTGATGA
Organism: Protopterus annectens; assembly: GCF_019279795.1. Lineage (NCBI taxonomy): Eukaryota > Metazoa > Chordata > Ceratodontiformes > Protopteridae > Protopterus > Protopterus annectens. Next base: position 1,076,677,986 of record NC_056726.1, on the reverse strand, counting down.
AGAATGAGGGGGGTTGCTTGCAATGACTCCAAGAAGAGAAAAAACACAACCTGGCTTGTGCATTCATCAAAGTGATAACAATTTCTACTTATGTGAATAACAGTGACAGCAGCTGAGACTTTTCCCAGAAAAGTGATAATGACTCACTACTATATTGTAACTGCAAGTATTTATAATGTGATAATGACTCACTGCTACATTGTAACTGGACGTATTTATAATGTGAGAATGACTAACTGCTACATTGTAACTGGACTTATTTATAATGTGATAATGACTAACTGCACATATTGGTAATGTGATAATGACTCACTGCTATATTGTAACTGCACGTATTGCTAACGTGATAATGACCTTCCTTTCATTACTGCAAAGGTATGCATGCTGAGATACAGGTGATAATTGCTGCACGTAACCTGTTGAGTATGCATTCATTATATTACCTGATGCAGCTGTTATGTAACACAGACTCATTATCATCAGTAAGGAGAAGACCGGAGTCATTCAGTCAAACAGTATAACATTTAGATATTACAGAGCCCTTCCTCCCACCTTAATTCCACACATGACTGACAAAGCCAGGAGAAATGCACAAAAGGTATGGTAGCTCCATGCTGTCAGTAGTCACCTAGTGATAACATTTATCTCACTCAGGCAGTATAATCACAAATAGAATAGTACAAGCAGAAGTAAATGCTTGTCTTTAATTGCTTACTTTATATTATACTATTAATTAGTGACTGGTGTATCTGATGGGTAATATGCTAGCAAATTACGCTGTATTTACATTTCTGTGCTGTACCCTAAGTAATGTAACCCAGTGTAATTTGCAGACTGACTTTCTATATCTTCCCAGCAACCTCTCCAGTTGTTTGCATTCTGTATGCACAGGCACCAAAATGACACAAACTGGCCCAGCACTCACTTCAGCAGTGAGACCATGTATGCATAAGCACTTCCCTGATACACAATTAATTATTTCCTGAAGCAACATCCTCATAATTATGTACAGGTATACATGCACCCAAAATGAAACATTTCCACAAACAAGCCTTCAGTAACATTTCCTAGTATGTGCAGCTCCCAGCATGAACACTTCACCCAAGCAACCCCTTCAGTAGAATGTTGAGGTATGCACAATGTCCAAAAATTAAACGCTTCCCCAAACGAAATGTCTGTAAAATTTGTTAGTATTAAACCATCAAAATGAAGCATTCACCCATGCATAGCCCTTCAATATAATGTATGCACAGGTACCAGAATGAAAGATTTCCCCGAAACAACCATTCGGTAACATTTCCTGGTATGTACAAGCACCAAATGAAAATTTTCAGAAACGAACATCTAATGTGCAGATGGGAAATTGCATCACATTATCTGAGTAGACATGCATCATATGCTTGCACAGGTGTAATATAAGACAGAGTAATTACCATCTGTTAGGACAAAGACTAGAGTAATTAAGTCAAAGTAGTACAGCAGTTATATGTTACTGAGCATTGGATATACCATGGAACACAATGAAGACAGTCAAACAGTGGAGAAGCTATGGGACAACAGTGATGTTGTAAAGAACTGGACGTCCCTCCAAAATTGATGAAAGGACAAGATGAACACTGGTCATGGAGGCTGCCAAGAGAACTACAGCAACACTGAAGGAGCTGCAGGAATTTCTGGCAAGTACTGGTTGTGTACTACATGTGACACCAATCTCCCATATTCTCCATGTGTCTGGACTATGGGGTAGGGTTGCAAGACAGAAGCCTTTTCTTACACAGGAAAACATCCCAAACCAAAATCCAATAGAAAATCTGGATGGTGACCTGAAGAGGGCTGTGCACAAGAAATGCCCTCGCAAATTTTGGACCAGGAGATGTATATAAAGGACATTTGGTTTTCCAGGTTTTCACTTGGAACAGCTGACAGAGGTGAGCAAGTGGCCTATGGAAATAACCAGCTTTAGATAGTCAGGAACACAATAGTATGTAAAACTGATCTAAGGGTTTGCAGCACATTCAAACTTGAACCTCTGTCTCAACCAATATGATTCCAAAAATAAGACAAAAAACAGAATACGGTTAAAGACATTTCACACTGCCATACAAAGTCATATAATAAAATCACAGTATTCTTCCCTTATAAGGTCCATTATTGAGTACAATACCCCTTTCAGCATGTACCTCACCCATGAATTATGATCGGATCGCTATTTATAACCCTTCAGTAACATCTGCTAGTTTGTACAACCACCAAATGAAGCATTCCGCCAAGCAACCTGTTCAATAAAATGATATATGCACAAGTGCCAGAATGAAATATTACATAAGATGACCCCATCAGTAGCATTTACTGGTATGTATCTGCACCACATGAAACAGTCACCCAAGCAATCTCTTTTTTTTTCAGATACACATAATACAAAATGATTACAAAGTAAAAAACAAATAAAACAGTGAAAGAATGCGTCTTCTTCTTCTTCTTCTTCTTCTTCTTCTTCTTCTTCTTCTTTCAGCTGTTCCCATTAGGGGTTGCCACAGCAGATCACCAGTTTCCATTTCTTCCTGTCCTCTGCATCTTGCTCTGTCACACCAACCGCCTGCATGTCCTCTCTCACCACATCCATAAACCTTATTTTAGGCCTCCTTCTTTTCCTGTTACCTGGCAGCTTCATCCTTAGCATCTTATAGGTTCATAGGTTCATAGGTTCATACTAGGCTATCTGCCTGAGGGCATTTACAAGCCTAGCCCATAGTTTTGTGGCTTACGCCACCCCTTTAGTATGGGGAACTATACCCATTATTTTGCTGTGCCTCTGTTGAGCAGTGACACTGAGGTAATCCCTGGGGTATATCTGCGATCTCCCATCCATTGGTCAAGATTTCTCTTGAACAAGGCCAGCGAGTGCTCTGCCTCACATATACCGGGATTTTATTCCACAGCATAGGGAGTCTTTGGGTGATGAATCTATCCCTCCAGCACGTCCTATTAATAGCCGTGTCGAGGTTTAAATCTCCCGCCCTTGTGACTCTGACGGATCTAGATTTTTTGAGGTGAAGCATATTCATCAAATCTGGGTTTGACATGGCCTTGTATGTTAGGCAAAGGTCACCTCTGAGCAAGCGTTTACTGAATAGAGCTGGAGTTCTTTCAGTCGGGCAGCATAGGACAGATGTTTGAGACCCTTTATCCTTTTGGTGAGGAACTTTTGTGGCCTCTCCAGCTGCTGCAATATACTCTGCATCCCTCCTCAGCACATGTCCAAACCAACGTAATCTTGCGTCTCTGGCTTTGTCTCCAAACCTTCCAACCTGGGCTGACCCTCTAATATACTTATTCCTAATCCTGTCCATCCTTGTCACACCCAGTGCAAATCTTAACATCTTCAACTCTGCCACATCAAGCTTTGACCCCTGCCTTTTTGTCAGTGCCACTATCTCCAACCCATATAACATGGCTGGTCTCACTACCTTCTTGTAGACCTTCCCTTTCACTCTTACTGGTACCCGTCTGTCACAAATCACTCCTGACACTCTTCTCCACCCACTCCATCCTGCCTGTACTCTCTTCTTTGCCTCTCTTCCACACTCACCATTACTCTGAACTGTTGATCCCAAGTACTTAAACTCATTCACCTTCACCTCCTCTACTCCCTGCATCCTCACCATTTCTCTGTCCTCCCTCTCATTCACACACATATATTCTGTCTTAGTCCTGCTGACCTTCATTCCTTTTCTCTCTAGAGCATATTTCGACTTCTCCAGGGTCTCCCCCACCTGTTCCCTACTCTTACTACAGATCACAATGTCATCTGCAAACATCATAGTCCACAGGGACTCCTGTCTGATCTCGTCTGTCAACCTGTCCATCACCATTGCAAATAAGAAAGGGCTCAGAGCTGATCCTTGATGCAATCCCACCTCCACCTTAAACACATCCATCACTCCCACCGCAGACCTCATCGCTGTCACACTACCCTCGTACATATCCTGTACCACTCTTACATACTTCTCTGACACTCCCGACTTCCTCATACAATACCACAACTCCTCAACTAGACACCCTGTCATATGCTTTCTCTAAATCCACAAAGACACAATGCAACTCCTTCTGACCTTCTCTGTACTTCTCCATCAACACTCTCAAAGCAAACATTGCATCTGTAGTGCTCTTTCCTGGCATGAAACCGTACTGCTGATCACTAATCATCACCTCCCTTCTTAACCTAGCTTCCACTACACTTTCCCATAACTTCATGCTGTGACTGAGTGAAAGAATGCATGTTGCAGTTAAAATATTGCAGTACAGTGCTTCAGTCAGCATCATAATTTCCATAACCCAAATCCTAAACAAACTCTGATATATGCACATGCATACAACATGCAGACACAGTTCTTTCACCATGTTGGAACTATTAATACTGTCTTCAAAATGAGGCAGTTTGTTCAGCTATGCACAACCTCTCCCCTAACCAGCAAATGAAACTTTTGTACAACAATCCCTTCAAAAGTATGTCCAGGTGTACATAAGAACTCCCCTGAACACCAAATGAAACATTCTCTTTACTAACCCTTCAGTAGTCTTTCCAGGTATGCACATGTACTCCCCTGACCATCGAATTAAAAATTTCCCCCAGAAATCTTTTCTGCAGTGTGTCCACGTATGCATAAGTACTCCCCTGACCACCAAATGAAACCTTTCCCACAATGATCCATTCTGCAGTTTGTCCATGTATGCACAATAACTCCCCTGTCCACTAAATTAAACACTTCTCCCAACATTCCCCTTTGCAGTCTGTCCAGCTATGCACAAGCACTCCTCTGATCACCAAATAAAACATTTCCCCCAATGATCCCATCTGCAGTCTGTCTAGTTATGCACAGGCACTCCCTTGACCCCCAAAAGAAACACTTCCACCAGCGATCCAATCTGCAGTCTGCCCAGGTAAGTACAGAAACTCCCAGACCACCAAATTAAACATTTCCCAGCAATCCCTTCTGCAGTCTGTCCAAGTATGCACAAGCACTGCCCTAACCACACAATAAAACACTTTCCCCAATGGCCCCATTCTGTATTCTATCCATTGTACACACAACCAGTCCCCTGACCACCAAATTAAACTTTCCCCTAAAGATCATCTTTGCAGTCTGTTCACGTATGCACCAGCACCATCATCCATCCCATCTATCCTCAACCCCTTTTCCCATTTTGCACATGGGATTCGGGTGTCACTTCAATAGTGACAATCTTTAGACAAGGTTTACACCCCCTAACCACAAATGAAACATTTATACCAGCAATCCTGTATGCAGTCTGTCCAGGTATGCTCAAGCACTCTCCTGAGCACAAAATGGGAGATTCCCCCCATCAGTCTCTGGTGCTGTTTGTCCAGATATGCACAAGCACTCCCCTGATGACCACCTGAAACATTTCCGCAGACATTCCTTCTGCAGACAGTCTGAGAATGCAAAAGCACTCCCCAGACCACCAAGTGAAGTATTTCCTCCAGCAGTCCTGTCTGTAGTCTGTCCAGGTGAGCAAAAGTACTCCACTAACAAACTATACCCACACTCTCACTTGTCATTCTCCTGCTCGTGAAGCCATGACAGTGTCAGAAGGTGGATGAACATACACAGGAAAGAAAATGCAAACAGATTACTACTGATGTTTGAGAGATGTATTGGAAGACCACATATATATGTATATCCATAGCATTACCTGGTTAGCTCATCCAAATCTTCACTCCTATCCACAGGGGCAGTATTCTTTTGATAAGGTACATAACTGGTGATGACGATGCAGCGGTACATACCTACCACCTTTGACAACACCAAATGACACACAATGAGTGATGCTGCAGAGGTACATGCCTACCAGCCCTGAAAATGCCAAATTACACAAAGTGATTGACAAGGGGGCACAGGAAAGGCACATTTAAAGAGAAAAATCAGAGTAAGGACGGTCACTCCATTAATATGCCATGGACAGGCATAGGGCTTCAGCTGGTGGGCATTTGATGTGTCCCATACCTGTGCTGGTGGTCCACTCAGACTGCTGATACCACTACTGTCTCACAACCTCCTTCAGTGTCAGCAGTCTGCCTTACCTCTGCCTTTTCTCTTTACGTGTGTCCAGTCAGCAGTGGACATCAGGGATCAAGGATGGAAGTAATGCACTATTTGCTGCCCTGACCTACATACATTTACTGCACCAGAGTGAAGGGAGAGTGTAATGCTGCTTGCTTTCTCCTCCACAGATGGCATCTTCATTTTGGGACGTGTTACTTTCCACTTGAAATTACACCTGAAAAATACAACAGTATAGAACATTCTGATGTTATATACCCGCAGAGCCACTGGAAAAGTAGCACAGCAGAAAACTATATAGTGACTGTGGGATACAGAAAATCTGTACAAGATACCATGTTCAATTGCAGTAGCTCACAAGAATATGAAGCATATAACCACAATGGGGACTTTACTGTATCTAAAGCAAATTGTCAAAATGACAGAAAGAAACTGGTGTATGTGGGGCTTGGCTTGAAATGACTCCGCACAGAGAAAAAGTGACATCTGGCTTGTGCATTCATCAATGTGATAATGACTTCTACTTATGTGAATAACGGTGACAGCTGCTGCCAGTTTTACCAGGAAAGTGATAATGACTTAGTGCTACTCTGTAAGTGTGATAATGACCTGCATTTCATTACTGCAAAGGTATGCATTCTCAGACACAGGTGATAATTGCTGCACATAACCTGTTCAGCATGCGTTCGTTATATTACCTTGTACAGTTGTTATGTAATACAAACTCATCTGTTGGGAGAAGACCTGAGTAATTCAGTAAAAATATAGACTCAACCTAATACTTGGTGGTGATATTCACCCCAACCCTGGCCCACTCACTTCAGATGCACATACCCCCTCTACTTGTAATCTAAGCTACAAACCTACAATTAATAGGCCAACTAACTCTCTCCTAGTCTGTCATCTCAATATTAGAAGCATTAATAACAAGGTACATGAATTGCATGCACTTCTGGATGTCCACTCCCCTGAGATTCTGTTTATCTGAAACAGTGTTACCACCTGGGTACAACATACACAGGCTGGATCGTGCTTTGAGGAAGGGGGGTGGGGGTAGCTGTACTCTGTAAATCTGAGTTGAATGTCACCATAGATGTAATACAACCTCCTCAGATTAATAACTCTGAGATTCTTGCCACCAAATTGCAACTTAATAAAAATAAATGCATTAATATCATCTGTATGTACATTCCCCAGGTAACAATATATCTACATTTGAAGATATCCTGCACTGGTTATCATGTCACTACCCCCAAGAAACCCTACTACTTGGAGACTTTAACATAGACTGGGGCACCTGTTCCTTAGAATCCCCAACCACCCATATTAACCTGCATGGATTTACAGAAATCATATCCACCCCTACCAGGATAGGTAAACCCAACCAAAAAGAAAGTATACTTGACTGGGTACTCATAAACAGTCACCCCCAACTGTACACCTCTGGTAACCTCCTTGATGGCCTAAGCGATCACCTTCTCACATATGTAATTAAGCACAAAACCATTAATTCCCAACAACCCTTACTCAGAAAGGTTAGAAACAATAAAAACTTTGACCCTGCCAAATTCCAACAAGAACTAAACTCATGTAATTGGTCTATTCTAAAACACCTCCTTAGAGGAAGCAGTAGCATACTTTAACAACAAATTCCTTGAGATCCTTGATTTGCATGCACCTGTTCGTTCAAAGAGAACCAAGGCAAAAACTGCACCATGGCTTTCTATAAAGTCTAAACTCAAAATTACCCTTAGAAACAAAGCATGGGCTTTATGGCATTCTTCTAAAGACCCTCAAGATCACATTAAATACAGGCAATCCAGGAACGAAACCAAAAAATCAATTTTACAAGACAAAAAACAATACTACTGTAATTTACTGACAGTAAATCAAAATAACCCTCAGAAGTTTTGGGCAGGTTTAAATAATCTACTACATCCTGGACAAACTTCAACCCCAATCCCTGCTGCTACTATTGATAAAACCCCCGAAGATGTTTCGGATAGTTTTAACCAATTCTTTACTGAGACAATTCAAGCCCTAGCTAGCCAACTACCTCCTAGCTCCCCTTGTCCTGAAAGCAGCACCCCTAGAAACCTACTTGCGTTCAGCTTCCAACCAGTCACCACTTCACTTATCCATACCTTGATCAAAAAATTAAAACCCACTACACTTTCTGCTGATCAACTCCCTGCCGAGTACCTACGAAAATCAGCCGATGCTATTGCTTACCCCGTCTCAATACTAATCAATCGAACCATAGTAGAAGCTAAAATTCCCACCATCTGGAAAATATCTTATGTAATCCCACTTCACAAAGGAGGCAGCTCTACTGAATTCTCCAATTATAGGCCAATAGCTATACTCTCTCCACTTGCAAAGATTATGGAAAAATGTATTCATAGACAATTCATGCACCACCTAATCCAAAATCGCCTTATGGCAGACACTCAGCATGGTTTCTGTCCTCATCACAGCACTACTTCAGGCCTCCTAGCCTTTACTAACACCATAAACCATAATCGCAACAATAATTATATATCCTCAGCCCTCTTTTTGGATCTTTCCAAGGCATTCGATATGGTTGATCACCAACTTTTAATCCACACCCTGCAAACATTCTGTCTAGATACTGGAGCCCTCCAATGGTTTCAATCCTACCTGAATGGCCGACAGCAGGCTGTCCTCTGGCAGAACCAACTCTCTAACCTTCTACCTAACACCCTCGGAGTACCACAAGGCTCTATACTAGGGCCCTTGCTGTTCTCCATCTTCATTAACGACCTTTATACTGTCATCCCAAAAGTCAGCTGTATCCAATATACTGATGACTCTACTCTGATTTGCTCAGCCACATCTCCAGTAGAGTTATGGTCAGCTACCCAGACCACCTTTAATACAATAGAAAATTGGCATTCTGAACATCATCTGATCCTAAATCCCAAAAAAACTAAAATGCTGTTATTTTCACCAACACGTAGGTCTACCGCTTTCACCTTTACCATAAAATCAAATGATGGCACAATAATCTCCCCTGACCCATCTACAAAGCTATTAGGTGTCATCATAGACAATAATCTCAAATTTGACCTACATGTTAACCAAACTATCAAAACCATCAATAAAAAACTAGGGTCACTTTACAGAATAAAAGCCTTCCTAACCCCTCCAGCTAAAATTGCCATAGCTCGCTTTCACCTTCTTTCAACCCTTCTGTATGCATCCCCTCTACTCTCAAATTTGAACAAGACTGTCCTTAACAAACTCTCCATTTGCTACAACCACATTGCCAGGTTTGCCACTGGGCTGCCTTTTAGGATACATCATTGCATCAATCTAAATCAGCTTGGTTGGCTTGAACTACCTAGCCTAATCCAGTATAACCAACTGATTATGGCCTATAAAATCCTCTATAATCCGGACAATACTCCTGCACTTAAAAATATTATCACCCCCTATAACAATCCTAGACCACCTCGATCCTCTAATAAACTACTAATTCAGACTAGCAAAATTAATAACACAGCCAGTGACTCTCTCTTTGCAAACTCTGTTAGTAGATCCTGGAACTCTCTTCCAGCTGATATTACCTTACTTTCCACCTTAGGTCAATTTAAAACTAGACTCAAACAACATTTGTCACTTAACTGGCTATGTCAATGTATCAAGCCTGGCTAACTCGAATGTGTAAAAATCTGTTAACCAGTTTACTGTGTAATTTAATTTAATCCTGACTTGTGCTCAGGACTAACCTGTGGAACTTGTTTAATGTGCTTACTTATGTAATCTCTGTAAATAGTCTGTTTGTAATATGTAATGCTGGTATTATGTAATGCTGTATCTGCTTACCCTTGGAGCTTTTCTCCCCGGGCCTCCGTGGAAAATGGACATGCATCCAGTTGGACTATCCTGGTCAACAAATGTAAAATAAATAAAAATAAATAAAATAAAAAATATTACTCAGCCTTTCATCCCACCTAAATTCCACACATGACTGACAAAGCCATACTTCACTGAAGGTATTCCCTCCATAAGCAAACACAAATCTACACCTACCAGCCCCAAGCACCAAGCAGGTAGTTCTGGAAGAAAGAAAAAAAAAATGGACAACACAGATGGAACATTAAGGTGAGTACATAACTTTATCTGATGTTGTCTGAGTATGCAAAAGCACCAAAATGAAACATCACCCATTGACTCCTTCCACAGTCTGTCCTACTATGCACAAGCACCAGAACGCAACATCCACACTGACAACCCCTTCAGCAGCCCTTCCATATTATAGGTTCATAGGTTCATACTTAGGTACTAGGCTATTGGCCCTAGTGCCTATAAAAGCCTAGCCAAATGGTACCCTGGCTTTTGCCACCCAAGAAAATTATTTTCCTGTGCCCCTGTCAAGCAGAGCCACAGAAGTGATCCCCGGGGTGAATTTGCTATCTCCCATCCAATCATCAAGATTTTTCTTGAAGAGTGCTAATGAGGGGCTCTGTTTGATATAGATAGGTAGTTTGTTCCAGAGTATGGGAAATCTCTGGGACAGGAATCTATCCCTCCAGCATATTCTGTTTATTGTGGTGACAAGGTTTAGGTCCCTAGAATGTGTAGCTCAGAGGGATTGGGAATTCTTTACTTGGAGCATGTCCAACAGCTCTGGCTTTGACATAGCTTTGTATATTAGGCAGAGATCACCTCTGGGTAGGCAATATGCGACAGAGTAAAGCTGGAGATTTTGACATGGTCTGTGTAGGGCATCTGTTTGATGCTGGTAATCCTCTTTGTGAGGTATTTCTGTGGCCTTTCCAATTGTTGTAGATGTCTTGTGAGGTACATACTAAAAGGGGCATTGTACTCTATAATGGGTCTAATGAGTGATGAGTAGAGGGGAACAATGACCTCTTTTTTCCCGAATGAGAATCCTTTAGTGATGAGGTGTGCCACGTAGAAGGATTTTCTGACTACTGTGGTGATGTGATTATCAAAGGAGAGACTACTGTCCACCTGTGTCCCAAGATCTCTTATCACACTTTCGCTGTTAAGTAGACTACCACCTATGTGGTAGCTCATGGGTACAGAGTTTTTACCAAAAGGGATGACAATGCACTTTTTGACATTGAGCTTGAGGCCATGGCTTTGACACCAGGCATCTATCTCAGTGAGGCCCTTTTGTAGGATGTTCACATCGTTAGGAGTTTTGATTATGGTTCCTGGTTTGCAGTCATCTGCGAACGTTGTTAGCCAAAGACTTTCTGTGTTAGCCTGTACTTCAGAGAAGTATATACCAAACAGGAGAGGACCTAGGACTGAACCCTGTGGTACTCCACTTTTCACTGGCCTGAAGTTGGATTTAGAGTCTGCTACTTTCACAGTGTGGGTTCTGTCAGTTAGACAGTTGGCAACCCATCTTGTGACATAGGGATTTATACCTAGTTTAGTGAATTTATCTATAATTCCAGAGTGGGGGATAGTGTCAAAAACCTTGGTGAGATCTAGATAGGCTGTGGGAACCACCTTATCCTCATCTACTGCTTTGGTGACCACTTCAAAGAAGTCTATCAGGTTTAGGAGACATGATCTGCCTTTTACAAACCCAAACTGGCTAGGGTCCAGAGTTTGGAGATTACCAGTGTCATTGTTTATAAGTTCCATGATGATAAGTTCCATAGCCTTGCAGACCAGGTTCATCAGGCTAATAGGGTGGTAGTTCCCGAGGTCCATGGTGGCTCCCCCTTTGTGGAGTGGAATAACCGTTGCTGTGCCCCATTCAGTGGGCACAAAGTGTGAGGTGAGGCTATGATTGAACATGATACTTGGGTGGGGTGCCAGTTCATTCTGTAGTTCATGATAGAACGCAGCCTGGAATATTGTCAGGTCCCATGGATGCTGTGTTCTTGGCTTTGGAGAGTGTGTCTTTTACCTGAACAGTCGTGATTACAGGAACTTTGCATTCTTCCGGTATAGAGATGGGCCCTTTAGGGGATGAGAGATGGGTAAAGTTAGCACTGAACCTATCTGCCAGGATGTTGGCAATATCAGTTGGCTCTGTATATTTAGTGCTATTGTGCTGTAACTCAGAGCAGATCTGAGTGTTGCCATTGAGATTCTTGACATAGCTATAGAATGCTTTGTGATTGTCTTTAGAATCAGTGGCGATTTTGTTTTCGTAACTAGCTTTGGAGGATTTTATGAGGGATCTCAGCTTCTTACTGAGGCTGACCACGGAGTTTCTCCAATCATGGGATTTTACTCTTTTTTTGCAACAGTTTCTTTCTTCTGTTGTAGAGTTTGTTTATGGCAGGGGACCACCAGACTGGCTTCCTTTTTTTGGAGGCTAGCATCCACTGGCTTCCTTTTTTTGGAGGCTAGCATCTTGGTTCTGTTAGGGATTGCATGATCCATGCACTCATGTAAATGCTTATAAAGTGTAATTGTATAGGATTCAGCAGTCATACCTCTATTGTCCATCAGCATGGGTGTCGTGAAATTTGTCACTTCTGTCTTAAGAAGCATGAAGTTGGCTATGGAGAAATTTTTTTACGGTGGTTTCGCTAATGGGGGTTGGGAGTGGGATGTGGATGTCTAGGGTGATTTGCTTGTGGTCGGATCTGACCAATGAGGAATTGACCTCTGGTGTGGAACACTGGCTGCCTATGTTGGTAATGACCAGGTATAGGATATTGCTGCCCCTGGTAGGCATGTGGATAAGTTGATCCAAGGCATTGGAATTTATGAATTCCAAAAAACACTGAGCACAAGAGTTGGTACATGAGTAGTTTTCCCAGTTAATGGTGGGGTAGTTGAAATCACCCATTATTAGGGTGTTAGGTTGTACCCTAATATTTTCCAGTGTATCAAGAAATGAGGAGTGGGAATCCTGGGGCATGGTGGGTGATCTGTAGCAAGCTACAATTTGGATTGTGGTCTTGCCCAGAGTTAGTTGCACTTGGATAATCTCGGCTGCATTATGCTGAGCAACTAGCCTGGAGGTGTGGATATCCTTAATAAATATGGACACGCCTCTTCCTTTATTGCTTTGGTCCAGGTTAGGTGGCCGAAAGGTGTGGTATGAATTATGGCTTGGTAATGTAGGGGTGCTCTCTGGAGCCTTGAACCAGGTCTCTGTTACCGCACAGATGTCGATGTTCTCCATTTTAAGGAGTGCCTCGAGTGAGTGCATTTTGAGGTTTAGACTTCTAGCATTAAGTAGCATTACCCTCAGATTTTGCTTGCTTGTACCTTTTACGGTGGTGAATTTGTCATTTGAATCTTGCCTATAAAAGCCACTATAGGGGTGGCAAAAGCCTTAGCCTGTATCCAGAATCCCAAGGGCAACAGGTACAGGCCATCTCTGACAAAGCATTGTGGTTTGTTGATCATGTTATCCCAGGCAGACATATACTGGATCCCCTTAGAATGACACCAGAAGCTTAGCCAATTGTTGAAGTCAATCATTTTGTCCTCGTACTGTGGTATTATTCTGCATGATGGCAGGATGCTACTCAGGGCTAGGGTCATAGCTGCCTGGGCTACAAGATCGGACAGCTCCTCCATGTCTCTTTTCATGTAGTCCAGGGAGGTACATCTCAGGTCATTCACACCAACATGGACAATGACAGAGTCATATTTGTACTTGTTGTGGAGTGACCTGAGTGCATTTGTTATGTGGTGGATCCTGGCAGCTGACAGGCAGCTGACAGTAACTTTCTCTTTGTTTAGCCTGGTGAATGGAACATCAGTGTGCTTGACTATAGACTCACCTGTGACTAGAGTGTTGGGTATGTTGTTATGCCTTATGAGCTGTGGTTGAGTGGCACACTGAGTTTGTTGGCTATGTGTCATTTGGGTTGTGTTGGGGGTGGAGCTTGCTTGTGTTTCTTTTTTGGAGGTCCCTGTTGCTTGGGTAGATTTTTTTGAGAGCCTCTGTGAATGCAGGTGTGTGTTTTGTGTTTCTATGTGTGTGTTTTGGGGTAAACTTTTTGAGGGACTATGTGATGAGTGTGGTGTGGTGCAAGTGTTTACCTTCTCCTCTTGACTGTCTAGTCCAGTCTTGGGTGAAGAGAGCTTTGCTTCCAGTTTGGCTATATAAGTGCATCTCTCACAGGTTGTAGTGTTGGGTGGTAGGAGGAGAGGGTTGTCTGTGTACATGAGGCAATTGCTGCACTGCCCCAAGATGTCCAGATTCATCAGGTAGACAGGGGAAAACACCTGGAGCTGACCCTTAGACATGCCTAGATAGGTGCTTATTTATTAATAACTAAAAACTATTTTCCTCTAGACAAGTGAGGAAAGTTGAGTGCTATAGTAATTTGTAGCTTATTTAGTGCTTACAATGAGTTCTGAACAAATGCTGAGGTCAAAGAAACAGATTTGAGTGCTGAAACTAGAAAATTGGCTAGTTCTAAGAAACAAAATTAAGCTAGAAGGCTTCCCTATAACACAGAAAGGTTTGGGGGCTCAGAAGCTTGCAAACAGTTCTGGATACAGCAAATCTGTATCTGGACTAGATGACTTACAGGAAAGGGAGGAAACAAGCTTAGAATATATATATATATATATATATATATATATATACACATATATATATATATATATATATATATATATATATATATATATATATATATATATATATATATATATATATATATATATATATATATACATATAGGTTCATAGGTTCATAGGTTTATACTAGGCTAACTGCCCTAGGGCATTTATAAGCCTAGCCCAAAGTTATGTGGCTTACGCCCTTATGTTAGAAATACTGTGCCCATTAGTTTGTTGTGCCTCTGTCCAGTAGTGACACAGAGATGATTCCCGGGTAAACCTACGATCTCCCACCCACCAGTCAAGATTTCTCTTGAACAGAGCCAGCGAGGTGCTCTGCCTCACATGGACCGGGATTTTATTCCACAGCATGGGGAGTCTCTGGGTGATAAATCTATCCCTCCAGCATGTCCTATTTATATCTGTGCTAAGGTTTAAGTCTCTTGCTCTAGTGGTTTTGGTGGATTTGGATTTTTGAGGTGGAGCATGTCCATTAATTCGGGTTGGTCATGGCCTTGTATGTCAGGCACAGGTCACCTCTGAGCAGATGGTATGCAACTGAATAGAGTTGGAGTTTCTTCAGTCTGGCAGCATATGACAGGTTTTGGAGTCCCTTTATCCTTTTGGTGAGGAACTTTTGGGGTCTCTCCAATTACTGCAGGTGTCGGGTGAGATACATCCTGAATGGGGCATTGTACTCGATCATTGGTCTCATAAGTGAAGAGTACAGGGGAACAATGACCTCACTTGATCTGGATGTGAATCCCTTCATGATCAGGTGGGCAATGTAGAAGGTCTTTCGAACCACTTTAGCAATGTGAGTGTCAAAGAGGCCACTGTCAACCTGGGTCCCCAGGTCCCTGATAACCTCTTCTGTGCTTAGTGGGTTGCCACCTATATGGTAGCTTGGGGTTACCTTGTTTTTCCCGAAGGGTATGACTATACACTTTTTTGCGTTTAACTTCAGGCCATGGCTCTGGCACCAGCTATCAGTTTCGGTGAGACCCCTCTGAAGGATGTCTGTGTCCGATGTACTATCCACTATGGCACCCAGTTTGCAGTCATCCGCAAACTTTGTCAGCCATAGTCCTCCTATGTTTACCTGTACTTCTGAGAAGTAGATGCCGAACAATAGGGGCCCTAGCACTGTGCCCTGTGGCACTCCACTTGTATCCGGCTTGGAGTCTGACATGGCTCCAGCAACTCTAACCCTGTGGGTTCTGTCCTTTAGCCAGTTTGCAACCCATCTTGTGACATATGGGTTTACATTTAAGCTGGTAAGTTTCTCTATAATACCCAAGTGGGGTATTGTGTCGAAAGCTTTGCAAGGTCAAGGTAGGCTGTATGGACTGCCTTTCCCTCATCAATGGCCTTGGTGACTGTTTCGAAGAAGTCAACCAAGTTCAAAAGGCAAGATCTGCCCTTGACAAAGCCAAACTGGGTTGGGTCCAAGGTCTGCAAGTCCCCTATGTCCTTGTTTATGAGTTCCATTATGATCCTCTCCATAGCTTTGCAGACCAGGCTTGTTAAGCTTATGGGGCGGTAATTACCAGGGTCCATAGAGGCACCGCCTTTGTGGAGTGGGACCACAGTTGCCATACGCCACTCCTTGGGCACATATCCTGTGGTGAGGCTAAGATTAAACAGCTGCCTTATGTGCGGGTTTAGTTCTTCATTGAGTTCATGTAGCACACAGCCGGGGACCCCATCTGGTCCCATTGATGCTGTGTTTTTAGCTTTAGAGAGAGCAGTTTTCACCTGCGCATTTGAGATGTCTGGGAGGCTACACTCAGTTGGGATAGTTATCTCTCCTTTTGGGGGGGGGGGTGAAGTTTGTGCTGAACCTGTCTGCCAGTATGTTGGCAATGTCTGTGGGTTCAGTGATTTTTGTATCATTTTGGACTAATTCTGAGCAAATCTGGGAGTTTCCACCCAGGTTTCTGACATAGCTGAAGAAGGCCTTATGATTGTCTTTTGAATCTATGGCAATTTTTCTCTCAAAGTTGGCCTTGGATGATTTTATGAGGGATTGTAGTTTCTTGCTAGTGCTGATCAAAGATGCCTTCCCTTTTGGGATTTTGCTCTATCATGTAATAGCTTTCTCCTCTTATTGTAAAGTTTGTTTATGGCTGGGGTCCACCAGACTGGACGTTTGCCCTTGGTGGAAAGAGTCTTGGTTTTATTTGGGATTGCCTGATCCATGCAGTCCTGAAGGTGTTCATAGAAGGCATTTGTAAGGGCTTCCAGAGCTTGGGTTGTGGTTTCCATTAGCTCGGGGCCTTGAAGGATACCACACCTGTCTTGAGTAGTGTGAAGTTTGCTTTAGAGAAGTTCTTCACTGTGGTCTTTTGTTTGGGGTGGGGGCGGGATGTGGATTTCTAGTGAGATTAGTTTATGATCTGATCTCACCAATGAGGGATATACTTCCGGTGTGGAGCATTTTGTCCCCATGTTCGTGATGATGAGATCTAGTATATTTTCTCCTCTTGTGGGGACGGTGACTAGTTGTTCCATGGCATTTAAATTTATGAACTCCAGGAACTTTTGGGCTAGAAAGTTTGGGCTTGAGTAATATTCCCAGTCTATATCCGGGTAGTTGAAGTCACCCAATATGATGGTGTTTGGTGATACATTTATACCCTCCAGTGTCTTCAGGAAGGCTGTGTGGGTTTCCTGAGTTTGAGAGGGTGGCCTGTAGCATGCTACACATTGTAGAGCAGTTTTGCTTATGGTTAATTGCACCTGGATGGTTTCCGATGCTTCGTGCGTAGCCACAAACCTGGAGGTGTGGGTATCCTTGATGAATATGGATACACCCCCTCCTTTTGTGGTGTGGTCCGGGTTTTGGGGCCAGAACGCATGATATGAGATGAAACCTGATAGTGCTCTCAGGAGCCTTGAACCAGGTTTCAGTCACAGCACAGACATCAATGTTCTCCATACTGAGAAGGGCCTCGAGTGCGTGCATTTTGAGATTTAGACTTCTGGCATTGAGCAGCATTACCCTTAGTTTCTTCCATTTTGTTTTCTAGGGTGGTAGGTTTAGAATTTGAGCCTTGCCTAAAAAGGCACTATGGGGTGGCAAAAGCCTTAGCCAATATCCGAATCCCAGGGTGACAGGTGCAAACCGTCCCTTGCGAAGCAGCGTGGCTTGTCGAGCATGTCATCCCAGGCAGACAGGCACTGGATCCCCTTTGAATGACACCAGAAATTAAGCCAATTGTTAAAGCTGATCATCTTGTCACTATATTGTAGCATCATTCGTGGTGAAGGAAGGATACTGCTCAGGGTCATACCTGCCTGGGCTACATAATCAGAGAGCTCCTCTATGTCACTTTTCATGTAGTCCAGGGAGGTACATCTCAGGTCGTTCACACCAGCATGAACAATGACTGTGTCATACCTGTACTTGCCGTGGAGTGACCTGACTGCTTGTGTTATGTGGTGGATTCTAGCGCCCGATAGGCAGCTTACCGTGACCCTCTCCTTGTTCAGCCTGGTGAGTGGGATGTCAGTGTGTCTGACTATGGAGTCACCTATGACAAGTATGTTTGGTGTTGCATTTGGCCTTAAGGGCAGTGACTGCTTTGCACACTGATTTTGTTGTTTATGTGTTGTTTGTGTGGTGTATTGAGTTTGCAGTTGCTTGGGTGTCTGCTTTGGAGGCCTCTGCTGTTTAGGTAAATTTTTACTCAGAGCCTCCGAGTATGTCTTAGTGTGTTTATGTGTTTGATTCAGTGGTGTGGTTGAGTTATGTGAGACTGGTATTGTGGTGTGTGTAGCTGCCTTCTCCTCCTGCCTGGTCTTGCCAGTCCTGAGTTGAGAGAGCTCAGCCTCCAGTTTGGCTAAATAGCTGCATCTCTCGCAAGTGTTAGTGTTATGTGGGAGGAGGAGAGGGTTGCCCGTGTACATGAGGCAATTGTAACATTGTCTCAGAATTCCCAGATTCACCAACTGGGCAGGAGATGACGCTAGCATCTGACCCTTCGACATGCTAGAAAGAATTATGAGTTGGTATGAGACAGAAAAGTAGTGGGCTTAGTAGGGAAGTGGGCACTCCTGGGAGGTTTTGCTAGTGAGAGATTTGTATAATATAAGAGTGCTTGACCTGCAAAGAGAATGCTTATAAGACAAGGGATATGCTTATAAGACAAGTGCTGAGCTTTTTGAGAAGAAAAAGCTATTTGAAACAAGTGCTGCACTTTTTAGTGAAGGTGTAAACTGTTTAGGTTCCTAACAGAGCAGTTCTAAGGGAAAATTTGAAGAACAGACTTTCTGGAGCCAGAAAGAGTTTAACCTTGTTTAACCGGCGCTGCCCGATGTTGCTCTAGTGGCAACTCCACACTAAATCGCGCTAAAGCACGTTAAAGCGTGCTTGATAGCAGGGGCTGGAAAGAAGCAGGAATACACCCAAAACGGACAATAAAACTACAGTTTCAAGTCAGTAACCACCTCTACGGGGCAGGGAAGCTGCTCAATGTTATTCACTGCCACTGATCAACACAGAGACCCTCCTTCAGCCCAAGCAAAAATGGCCTCACAGAAACTTTCAAAGTTCAGGAACAGCAAGCCTGTAACTGAACTTTTTTAACTCTCAGAAAAGTGGGAAAAAAGCAAGATTTTTTTTTTTTTGTTTTTTTTTTCAGAGATAGCAGAGGTTCACAAGTAATATCAAGTTATAACAGTGCAGTAAATGACCCCACACAAGAGTGCTAGGTCAAGGACAGAAAATATGCAAGTTTTAAGAAAAAAACGATTTAAAATTAAGTGCAAACAGGAAATTCAGCAAACAGCTTTTGGTTGTGCTCTAAATACAGCTACTAATACAGAAATCAAGTTTAACAAGCCAGAAAATGCTCAAGCTAGGCAGCTATGCAGAAAAACTTAGCAAATAAACAGATAAAAAATACTTAAAATCTCAAAAGTGGCTCCCTTCTTCTCTCAGCGTTTTTTCCTCTTGGAGGGTGCTTCACCAACAGCCAACAAGCCTGAAAAGACGCCCAAACCACGAGGCAAATAGGTTTTAAGAGAGGATGATGAAGGAGTTTTGGAAAATACATATATATACATATATATATATATATATATATATATATATATATATATGGTCTATATTACAACACAGAGTGCTTAAAACAGCAAACGATGTTACATAGACACATTTTCAGTGAAAGCTGAAAATACCGAATCCGAAGAACAGCCATTTCTTTCCTGGGGAAAGAAATCACTGTTCCAACCCTCGCAAAAAAAAAAAAAAACACATTACACACCTCCAAATACATACACACATACCCAATCCTAATTATGCCCCCCCAAAAACCAGTAAACAACTAAATATACATATGCACATAACCCAAACATACATTTAACGGAAAAAAAAAAAAAAACATTTTAAACCATATGCACTTACCTTAACCCGCACCCTAACCCTAAGGACAGTAACTCTTGCACATTCACATAAACAGCTCCAAACACATACACCTTACCTTAACCCTAACTCTACCCCCCCAAAACAAAAGTAAACAACTGAAAACACATACACATGGAATTCAACCATACATTTAACATAAAATATAGAACAGTAAACATTTTCATACATATGCACTTACCTTAACCCGCACCCTAACTGTAAGGTCAGTAACTGTTGCACAATCATGCTCGGGAGCTATTCCGGACAAGGGACCACACTACACTTCAGAACACGGCAAAACAAAGAAACGGTCAAGCGATTTCTTTCCCAGGGAAAAGTTTTGCTGAACAGCCGCTTCGCTGTTTTGCCTGTTCACTCTACATGTGTCGACGAAAACTCATTTGACATAATGCATTTTCGTTGAACTCATAGGAACCCTATGTACATATATATATATCTCTATATATATATATATATATATATATATATATATATATATGTATACATAATTCGCTCTCACTGAAATGCTATACTGGCCTTGGCTAAGCTATGATGGCCTGGGACATGTGCTCAGACACACAGCCTCTACTAACAAACAACTAGGCCCAAAACATAAGCCTGAATATGCACAAGATCCTTGTGTTGAGCAGTTTGGTTCCAAAAAGGGGGTAGGGTAAATTGTCCTAGTACTGGATAAATTATTGTCAGTACTGGAAAAGATGGGACTTGAAACCTTGAAACCAGATATCAGCATGCATATGTTGAAAATAGAGCGTAACATGATGTTCTATAACAATATAAAAACAGCTATAAATAATAAAGTGCTTTGATATAATTTATATATATATATATATATGTGTGTGTATATGTATATCTATATCTATATATATATATATATATATATATATATATATATATATATATATATATATATATATATATAGTGCTCTACAGTCTGTATGCATACTTGTTTGCTAGCCAAACATATTACTTGTTACTTCCTTGCTGTTTTTATAAGCTGCAGAACTTCTAAGAATTTAATTCAAAGAAGTACTTTGGGGACTGGCATCTCAAATTCAGTTCAGTCTGGAGGTTTTTTACTTTTAAATATTTCTTCCTTTCTTCAAATTTACCCAAATTACTTCTGACTATTTGTATTTATATATGAATTATACCTGTTGCAATAATCTGTCATGTGCATTTCTACCTACAATATATTGTGTAAAGTCAGGATTCAGGTCCTTCCTTGTCATATCTGTGTTCCAGTATTCCTTCTTTTACAATGGCTTTGATAGTTTTTACTGTTTGTGTCCAATTGATAGCCATTTTTGGGGGGTTATGTCCATGGGATCCAATATATGGACATGTGACTTGTTTTCTAGATTTTATTTGCTATTGTGTGGCATGTCTTACTAAATGAAAAAAAAAAAAAGTTTGAAAAAATGGATGGACCTGTGGCACTGAATCATGAAGCCCTGACTATAACGCAGGATCATGAAGCAGCCTGATCATGAATGAGTTGGCTGAGGAGGTGTCAGTAAGTAGCAAATGCCTGCTTACCTATCTCGGAGCAGATACAATTGAAGTCTGCAAAGATGCTAGAAGGTACTGCTACTAGATATCAGGGAATATGCACTATGTGCAAGGATCAGGCATTCACATGCCCTTGTCAAGAAATATACAAGCATTTTAGCCAGAAGACAGGCATGTGTCATTCTGCTTAACCTTAAAGGTCTTCTTCAGTGAAATGCATATCAGCCACGATGAAGGTTAAAAAAAGATAGAGATAACCCAAAAAGTATAAAGGCTCCCTAGATGATGGCCATTATAAAAGCAAGCTAATGGTTATCAAGCAGCAGGGAGAACTGATAAAAATGGAAAACTGGTTCTCTGTGCATTCTTTTGTACCGCACAGTAAATAATATTAAGCAGATTGAAAACTAATATCATGTAATTTAGGAATCCAGAATACTAATTTCTATAATCAATTCACTACTGGAGTGTCATTGGGTCTGAACTACTCTTAGATTATAACCTTCTATAGCCATATCAACTAAGTGATGACAATAGAGAGGCAGAGCTGATCTACGGAAAGAGACTAATCAACTTGAACTGGGGCCATAAGCCTTAATATAGGCGGATCTATGGAAAGAGACTAATCGACTTGAACTGGGGCCATAAGCCTTAAGCGTACTTCGCAACATTAATAGGAACCTTTCATAGATAAAATTGGTAACACGTGTTCCTCATTTTACTTATTTGTTCCACATAATGACAGTGTCCACATGCTGGAGATGGAAGGTTAACAGCTATGGGCATGACATTCATAATTTACTGTAAAATCACGAGGAAGCTTGGTATGATAATATCTGGTGTTCGTACTCAATTTCACAAACATTAAGTTATCCATTAAAGAGTAAGTTATCACAAGATTTACAAATTTTAACACGACTACAGTTCTCAGTCTCTTATCTTTAGAGTAAGGGATAAATGCACCAAAACTGGGACACTGCTGCACGGACACATCATGACATGGCTGACCTCTGCACTTCCATCACACCAAAACCGGGACACTGCTGCATGGACACAGCATGACATGGCTGACCTCTGCACTTCACACCAAAACCGGGACACTGCTGCATGGACACAGCATGACATGGCTGACCTCTGCACTTCCATCACACCAAAACCGGGACACTGCTGCATGGACACAGCATGACATGGCTGACCTCTGCACTTCCATCACACCAAAACCGGGACACTGCTGCATGGACACAGCATGACATGGCTGACCTATGCACATCACACCAAAACTGAGACACTGCTGCACGGACGCAGCATGACATGGCTAACCTCTGCACTTCCATCACACCAAAACCGGGACACTGCTGCATGGACGCAGCATGACATGGCTGACCTCTGCACTTCCATCACACCAAAACCGGGACACTGCTGCATGGACGCAGCATGACATGGCTGACCTCTGCACTTCCATCACACCAAAACCGGGACACTGCTGCATGGACACAGCATGACATGGCTGACCTCTGCACATCACACCAAAACCGGGACACTGCTGCATGGACACAGCATGACATGGCTGACCTCTGCACTTCCATCACACCAAAACCGGGACACTGCTGCATGGACACAGCATGACATGGCTGTCCTCTGCACTTCACACCAAAACCGGGACACTGCTGCATGGACACAGCATGACATGGCTGACCTCTGCACTTCACACCAAAACCGGGACACTGCTGCATGGACACAGCATGACATGGCTGACCTCTGCACTTCCATCACACCAAAACCGGGACACTGCTGCATGGACACAGCATGACATGGCTGACCTCTGCACTTCCATCACACCAAAACCGGGACACTGCTGCATGGACACAGCATGACATGGCTGACCTCTGCACTTCCATCACACCAAAACCGGGACACTGCTGCATGGACACAGCATGACATGGCTGACCTATGCACTTCCATCACACCAAAACTGGGACACTGCTGCATGGACACAGCATGACATGGCTGACCTCTGCACTTCCATCACACCAAAACTGGGACACTGCTGCATAGACACAGCATGACATGGCTGACCTCTGCACATCACACCAAAACTGGGACACTGCTGCACGGACACAGCATGACATCGCTGACCTCTGCACTTCCATCACACCAAAACAGGGACACTGCTGCACGGACACAGCATGACATGGCTGACCTCTGCACTTCCATCACACCAAAACCGGGACACTGCTGCACGGACACAGCATGACATGGCTGACCTCTGCACTTCCATCACACCAGAACTGGGACACTGCTGCATGGACACAGCATGACATGG
The DNA here is from genome assembly GCF_019279795.1 of Protopterus annectens. Classification (NCBI taxonomy): domain Eukaryota; kingdom Metazoa; phylum Chordata; order Ceratodontiformes; family Protopteridae; genus Protopterus; species Protopterus annectens. Next base: position 1,076,654,090 of record NC_056726.1, on the reverse strand, counting down.
CTGACCTCTGCACATCACACCAAAACTGGGACACTGCTGCATGGACACAGCATGACATGGCTGACCTATGCACTTCCATCACACCAAAACTGCGACACTGCTGCATGGACACAGCATGACATGGCTGACCTATGCACTTCCATCACACCAAAACTGGGACACTGCTGCATGGACACAGCATGACATGGCGACCTATGCACTTCCATCACACCAAAACTGGGACACTGCTGCATGGACACAGCATGACATGGCTGACCTATGCACTTCCATCACTGAAGCAAAAAAATAACTTGTATTAAGTGAGATATTATACTCGCCTAAAGTGCCACACCAAAGTGAGGAGAAAACAGACCCCATAATGGGTGCCTCTCCGTGAGGACAGCAAATAAACCATGGTATCTCTGAGGAAAGACATCGAGTTGCAGAGGACTACAGGAACTACAAAACAGTAAACACTATGGCCATGTTGAAGCTTTTCCATTATTAATAAAATAGAGATACATACATGCATATACATACAGGTATGGAGATATTTTATTCAGAATGGCTATAGGAATTATTATATTGTGTTGCTTACACTGTCTGATATTACTTGAAATTCTGTGTCTCAAATCTACACTAGGGGTGTTGAAAAATGATTAAAAATGATTAGGAAGACTAAAAATAAAAACCAATAACAGAAAAAAAAAACACAAAGTCCCCCCCCAACACACACACACACACACACACACACACACACACACACACACACACACACACACACATACACTTGAATGAGAAAGACACATTCTACACTTTGCGGCAAACTCTACAATACATGATGTGCCAACTCAGAACAGCCTCTTATTTTCCTTCTCCACATAATAATAATAATAATAATAATAATAATAATAATAATAATAATAATAATAGTAATAATAATAGTAATAATAATAATAATAATAATAATAATAATAATGATAATAATAATAATAATGATTATGATAATAATAATAATAATAATAATGATAATAATAATAATAATAATAATTACAATAATAATAATAATGATGATGATAATAATAATGATAATGATAATAATAATAATGATGATGATAATAATAATAATAATAATAATAATAATAATAATAATAATAATAATAATAATAATAATAATAATAATAATGATAAAGTGCTGCTTTCCTGGGGGCCCAAAGGGACACATTCAAGTTGAAAAAGAATGGCAGTTCAAGCAGAGCAATGAAGGTGGTGTCCCTTTGTATCATTGCAGGTTTAGGAAAGCTAAGTGTCATGCTTGCAAATAAAACCACAAAAACAAAAGATAACAGATTGCTCAAGGTGAGTTGTTATGAGCTCACCATAACGTATCACCTAGAAAGGAAATATTCTTTGCATTTGGCCATTTCCCCAAAAGCTGTCAGTATTCTTTCACAAGTTGCATCACAGTAAGGCATTCATATGTGAATATGGCTAGGTGCTGAAAAACAAACACATGAAGATGAAAAGCATTTGAAATTGATCTGTCTGATTTTGCCGGAAAACAAACCTTTCTTAGCATGTGGTCTTATATGAAGACTGCGTCAGTAGTCGGTCCAACAAGCCCTGTTCTTGTTTTTATTTACGTAATACTAATCAGGACGTTGCTTGATTTATTCTGTCTCTCCCAAAACAAGCCCTAATTAAAAATGTCAGAAAGCTAAACTATAGCATTAAAGTGTTGGCAGTTAAACATTGGAGCAGGATGAAGCATTTGATTACTGTGACACACACTGAAACAAGAACCTGACAGAATGGCATGCGTATCTAGCACATTTTGAGATATTCCGAAAGAATATTGCTGATTGCACACAACTAAAATTACCCCAAAGTTTGTTTCTCACAGGATAAACTTCATAGTGTCACTTAAGGGAGAATGAGTTAACAGAAAAGAATTTGCCGAAACATTTAAATATTAAACATTTGCTTCTGCTTGCTTTAGTACAGATAATACTTGTAATTTACTGCATCAGTCCGGAAAAGTGCACAGTGAGCACACACTGAGTGAGCAATTATAAATAAGTGCTTGATCTGGTGCACCCTGTCCAAACAGCGTGTTTAAAGTAAAACAAACATGATCTGGAGCTTTTGGCACTTTACAGAAAATTCCCTAAAATAAAGTTTACCTTGTGAAAACTCATTGAATGAAGAACGGAACACAGTGGGAAGCTGAGAACTGAAGCTGTGAGATCTTATCCCAAAGGGAAGTAAAACAGGTTAAAGTACTATTGGAATTTCATTACTGATGTCACGAACAAGGGAGATCATTTACTAAGTGGGTGCGAGTGTCTGAGATACGAGTTGATTTACAAAATGCGACAGTGTCCCTTTAAAATGCAATGATGGCAAAATCGGCTATCTTTGAGAGATTACAGCCACAGAAAGCCAATTTTCTCTAAAAAAATTCCAAGTAAACTATCATTAACTCCACTGTGAAAATAAAGTTGAGAAGGTACTTAACAAAAGTTTAGGTACCTTTTCAACTTAGTTTTCATCAGTGGAGTTAAACTGTGATTGTAAACATAGTCTCACTAGCAGATGGCACTTGGGTGTAATGCACAAGGAAAGCTATCACCTCAGGGAGCACTCAGGTGTAACCTTAGATGCGCCCAGTGATGGTACATGGGTTGATGAGTTAAATATACTGATCCCAAGGATATAGCCAATATCCTGGCAGATCGATTTAGTGCCAAATTCGACCCCCTCTCACCCTTTAAAGGGCCCATCTCAATACCAAAATATTGCCAAATTCCGGTAATCATGGCCACACAGGTAGAAAACACACTCCACAAAGCTAAATACAGCATCCATGGGACTAGATGACATCCCAGGCTGTGTACTACATGAACTACAAAATGAACTGGCACCTCACCTAAGTGTCATGTTTAATCATAGCCTCACCTCAGACTTCATGCCCACTGAGTGGTGCACAGCTGCAGTTATCCCACTTCACAAGGGGGATCCACCTTGGATCCTGGGAACTACCATCCCATCAGTCTGATGAGCCTGATCTGCAAAGGCATGGAACACATAATCATGGAACTAATAAACAAAGACATTGTCAACCTTCAAACACTGGACCCCACCCAGTTTGGGTTCATGAAGAGCCAATCTTATCTCCTGAACCTGTTTGCAGTCACCAGAACTGTGGATGAGGGTAAGGCAGTCCACACAGCCTATCTGGACCTCGCCAAGGCCTTTGACACCATCCCCCACTCTGGAATCATAGATAAACTTACTAAGCTGGGAATAAATCCCTACAGCACTTGATGGGTTGCCAACTGGCTTACTGACAGAACCCAGACAGTAAAAGTAGCTGACTCCATATCCAGCTCCAGACAAGTGGAGTACCTCAGGGTTCAGTCCTGGGACCGGTCTTGCTTGGCATTTCCTTCTCTGAACTACACGTCAACACTAAGGGACTCTGGTTAAGAAAGTTCACAGATGACTGAAAACTGGGAGCCATTAATGAATTCCCAAATTATGTGGATATTCCACAAAAGGGCCTTACAGAAACTGATGCTTGATGCCAGAGCCATGGGCTCAAGCTTAATGCCAGGAAATGTATAGTTATCCCCTTTGGGAAAAAACATGTACCCATGAATTACCACATAGGTGGCAGGACACTAAACATCAAAAGTGTGATGAGACACTTAGGGACACAGGTGGACAGTGGTCTCACTTTCGATAACCACATTGCCATAGCAGTCAGAAAATCCTTCTATGTGGCACACCTCATCACTAAGGGCTTTTCATCCAGAAAAAAAGGAGGTCATTGTCCCACTGTACTCATCCCTCATTAGACCCATTATAGAGTACAATGCCCCGTTTGGTATGTACTTCACAAGACATCTGCAACAGCTGGAAAAGCCAAAGAAATACCTCACTAAAAGAATCACAGCCCTAAAGCAGATGCCCTATGCTGACCATGTAAAAAATCTCCAGCTATACTCTGTGGCATATTGTCTACTTAGAGGAGATCTCTGTTTAACATACAAGGCCATGTTAAACCCTGAGCTATTGGACATGCTCCACTTAAAGAAATCCCAGTCCCTTAGAACCACATGCTTCAGGGATCTAAACCTTGTCATCACAATGAACAAAATATGCTGGAGGGATAGGTTCCTGACCCAGAGAATCCCCATACTCTGGAATAGACTGCCCATACATGTCAAGAAGAGCACCTCCTTGGCCCTCTTCAAAAGGAATATTGATGATTGGAATGGAGATAGGAAATACAACCCGGGGATCATGTCAGTCACCCTGCTACACAGGGGTCCAGGGAAGTAAATATTGTGGGAAGAAATATCCAGGGAATTGTTATGGCTAGGTTTGTATAAGCCCTAGGGTTGATAGCCTAGTACCAACCTATGAACCTATGTCCATTTAGCCTTAACAGCAGTGCTCCTTCATGAATATGCAAGGTGCGCTGCTGTGGCATGATGGACATGAACCATTCCATGCAGGAATAGCATTATTCTTGCACGGAGTTTATTGAATCCTGGGGTATGTCTCAGTGACTCCACAGAAACTTGTCATAGTAAAAACAAAGTTCTTAAAGACAAGAGTGTGCTCATCCCTTTGTTTGTGTGCACTACTAGGCATCTGCTTCAAAGATAGTCCCTCACGTCCACAATGCCATGCTAGAGCATGTGGGCAGCAGTTCTGAATGATGCTTCAGAAATGCACTTCAGCTCTTCATGCATGGCAGGCAGTAACAACCCAATAACAACTCGCTGCAGTTAAAAAAATATATATTTTTTGTTTGTTTTGTTTTACTTATTTATTCCCTCTTAGTGGAAGAGCTGGTGGCATGGATCTGTTTAGAATAAAATTATTGCAATCAGCTTGCTACAGCAAAAAGTTGAAATCCTTTTTTTTTTTTTTGCACTTAAATGGAAGAGTTAGGAAATCGCTGTATTAATAAGCCATTTGCTATAAATACATCAATCTACTTGCTACAGAAGTCTTTTTTTTACCTTTTAATTGAAGATGTGACAGGGGAGTGGATACTATATCAGGATTGGCACCAGGTGCAAGATGAGCCAACTACTGTTATCAACTGCACACCCTTTGAATTAGATACAGGTTATGTAGGTAACAGGGTATTTACTGCAGGATGCAATAGTCATCATACAGACAGGTGAGTACAGCCAAAGTAACTGGTGTCAACAAAGGGCACGTGTGTGTGTGTGTGTGTGTGTGTGTGTGTGTGTGTGTGTGTGTGTGTGTGTGTGTGTGTGTGTGTGTGTGTGTGTGTGTGTGTGTGTGTGTGTGTGTGTGTGTGTGTGTGTCACAGCCAAAGTGACTGGTGTCAACAAAGGGTGTGTGTGTGTGTGTGTTTGTCACAGCCAAAGTGACTGGTGTCAACAAAGGGTGTGTGTGTGTGTGTGTGTGTGTGTGTGTGTGTGTGTGTGTGTGTGTGTGTGTGTGTGTGTGTGTGTGTGTGTGTGTGGGGAGGGTCACAGCCAAAGTGTCTAGTGTCAACAAAGAGCATGTGTTTGTGTGTGTGTGTGTGTGTGTGTGTGTGTGTGTGTGTGTGTGTGTGTGTGTGTGTGTGTGTGTGTGTGTGTGTGTGTGTGTGTGTGTGTATGTGTGTGTGTGTGTCAAAGCCAAGGTGACTGATGTCAACAAAGGGTGCGTGTGTGTTTGTGTGTGTGTGTGTGTGTGTGTGTGTGTGTGTGTGTGTGTGTGTGTGTGTGTGTGTGTGTCACAGCCAAAGTGACTGGTGTCAGCTTATATATATATATATATATATATATATATATATATATATATATATATATATATATGGTTCTACCTGACATAGTCGAAACCACACAACACCGACAACCACATCACCGACACCACATATTCGACAGTCCATAAACACGAAACCACACATAACCGACAACGAAATAACCGACGGTACACAAACACGAAACCCCATACACTGCACACACCACAATAACAATTATTAAAAACAAAACACATCCCCATTCCACAAACCACACACACAACACAAGCACACCAAAATCCTTACAAGCCCACACTAAACCTTACCTAACCCTAAGGTCCGTCACTATCGCACTTACCTACCCGCTCCTAACCCTAACTCACTTAACCCGCCCTATCGCTCCCTAACCCTAACTCACTTAACCCACCCCTATCTCCTAACCTAACTCACTTAACCCACCCCTATCGCTCTAACCCTAACTCACTTAACCCACCCCTATCGCTCCCTAACTCACTTAACCCACCCCTATCCCCACAGACCGTCAATCTCCACACTTACCTGCCTCGCACCCTAACGTCCGTCACTACCGCATACTCACACAGCCTTTCCCCATGTCGGCATCCTCGGCGTTGGTGTTGTCATCCGTCGTGTCGGTCTTCTGCATTGTCGATGTTCTGCCACTCGCGATTCGCGTCGGTCTTCTTCGCTTTCGATCTTCTGGAGCTCCGGATTCCGATGTCGGTCTTCTGCGCTGTCGACGAAGTCAGGTAGAACCATATATATATATATATACATATATATTATTTTTTATAAAAATGATGCAGTGACCTACTAGAGAGCTTTACCCTGTTTTACAGAATTAAAAGCTTCTGAGACTTACTGGAAGACAAACAAATCCTTCTGCATTGTGTCTAGAATATTGTTTGGAATGATTAAATTTGGTAATAAAGTTGTAGATATCAGATAATGTGATATCTGTTGTCAAAGGAAAAATAACTTCAAAATAATCAACACATGGCAGGTTCAGGTTAAGGCACTTTAATCTTGCAGCAAGGAGACAAAAACGTGCTAATACAGAGTTTGTCTACCTAGAACCAGGAAGTGAAACTACTTTTATACATTTCTTACAAGGTATTGCCTACTAAGCTGACGTAATAAATCACAAGTTCTTTCAATATTATTTCTCAGCAGCTGTTTGTCCATGATTTTCTGCTGGCATATCAAGTTTACAAAAAAAACTTCCTAAGAAAAACAATGTGGCCTTGATGACCACCGGTCAGATACAACTTTTGCTATGCAATGTTACCATTCAAGGTACTATGGCTAATTCGAGCACAAAGCAAGTACAGATTACAGTTCATTTCTGCCATTGCAGCTGCAACTACTGCTTGTATACAGTGGGGCAGGGATCGCGCCACTTGCTCCAGCTGTGGTAAATAATAAGCTATGGGGCGTTGCTTATCCCCATGCTGCTGTGTTAACACTGATGTCATGTAACCTTGTTTACAATCTACAGTTTGGAAAAAAAACGTTTATGATGGTTTGATAATCCTAAAACTAATGAGGATGCTATCAGTTGTTTCAGTTTGCAGAAAGCTGATTCTGCTTCTGGTGTCCATTGTAATAAATCTTGTGCTGCCATAGGCTTCTTGTATATCAAGTTGGTGAGTGGAGTAGATTCCAAAGCATAGTTTGGAATCCAACTTCGACAGAAATTAGTCGTGCCCAGGAAGGACATCATTTCCTTCTTGGTAGTCGGTTTGGGTGCTTGCAAAATTGCTATTTTTCTATCTTCATCTAATGTTCTGCCTTCTTTGGATATTACATATCCCAGGTATTTAACCTGCTTTCTCCAAAGCTGCAATTTGTTTTTGTTTACTTTATGTCCTTGTGTGGCTAAAAATTGTAGTAATGCTATGGTATCTTCTCTACATTCTTGCTGGGTGGGGGCTGCCAGCAGGATGTCGTCTACATAAAGTAAAATTTGGCTGCCTCTTGGTGGGCTAAATCCTGCCAAGTTGCTTGCCATCTCTTGCCCAAATATTGTTGGGCTTTCATAATACCCCTGTGGTAGTCGCATGTATGTATACCTTTTTCCCTGAAATGTGAATGCAAACGAATGTTGGCTGTCAGGGTGTATCGGTATCGAAAAGAATGCATTGCTAATATCTACCACCGAAAAATACTTCTGTTGAGGTTTTAAATCATTCAATAGAGTGTGTGGATCTGGTACCGTAGGTGCTCTAGGTATTACTGCATCATTTACGGCTTGTAAGTCTTGGACCATACGCCATTCTCTGTTTGCTTTCCTAACAGGAAATAAGGGTGTATTACATGGCGAATCGGGAGATTCTATTAGTACTCCTTCCTTAAGTAAGGCTGCTATTATAGGTTTGATCCCTACTTCTGCATCCTTTCTTAAGGCATACTGTCTCTTTTGAGTCTGAATGCTGATTTTGGCGTAAGAGTAACTGGTCCTGCTGTACGAATTAATCCTACATCTGATTTCCCTGTTGACCAGAGAGTTTCTGGTCTGCTCCGTAAAGCTTTTTCTTCCTCTTCTAGTAAGAGTGCTAATCAGCTGTCCTCGCTAGACTGCAAGTGTACAGCTGGGTGTGTCTGCATTATCCAATTTAACTTCTGTTTTTGTATTCCCTGTTCTGACAATTCTAACTCAGTTTGTTTTTCCCACTTTGTGACTTTTTCTCCAAGATCTGCCCATTTCACATTCTTGTCTTTGGTTAAACTAACATGTGGTAATCGATTAGATTTATAGTGTGCAAAGAATTCCTGGGGCAATGAACAGCTGACTACACTGTTCCCTTCTTACGTAATACTAATCTGTTTGCATGGTTTTTAAACAGTTCTTGCTCATATTCCTTATCAGGTCCTGGTGTGCTACAATAATACAGAGTACAGTGCAACAAATGCTGTTTATCAGTGTCAAGGGAGGGGGACTTACTGATGGCTACGTTCATCAGTTCTTTGGTTACTGCCCCTGGACCAGTCGTAACTAAGTCCTGGCTGTACCAATAAAATGTTTCACCCTCCAGTCGCACCACAAAAGTATCCATTTGTCATTGTGCTTCCATACCCTGCATAGTCGGTACTACTGCTATGCCAAATATCTGCATAAGATCTATGCCCAAAAGGTTCACTGGGCATTTTGCAGAGACAACAATTTTGCTTTTCTGGGTCATCCCTGAAACAGGGTCAGTTATTGCTATGTTGTGGGAGAGTGGCTCCCGATACAGCTGTCCATTAGCTGCTTTCACTAATATGTAATCAAATGATTCTGAATTTTCTGGTAGTTTGTAAGGATGTATCAGGGTCCGTGAAGCCCCTGAGTCACACAGGAATTTAACTTCCCTCCCCTCTACCAGAAGTGTAACTTCTGGTTTTGTGCCTGCTAAATAGAGCTCTTGGCTCAGTAATGCCATATCTAAAATTTCACTTTCTTCACCATCGGTGATTTCTTGTACTTCCTCTATTTCTTCTATCACATTCTCTACTCCCTCTATCACATTTGCATTTGTCTTTTCTTGGTTATTTCCTTCTAGTGATTCTTGACTATCATATAGTCAGTCCTCACCCTCCTTATCTTCCATGTCTACCTTCTTGTTTTTGCTTGCAATCCCTTGCTAAATGTCCCTTTTTTCCGCATTTACAACATTCACCCCTTTTCTTTCTTTCTTCAAACACTTCTGATCATTTATCAGATTGTTTGTTTCCCTGGGCATTTTTCTTGCCCTTTTTCCCGGACTGTACTACATAAACTTCTGCTCCGTCTTCTACCCCAAATACTTGGCCTTTCTTTTTCTTTTTACTGTTAAAATGCCTTTTGGCATGTCTAGCATATTCAAGTAGTGACTGTAATCTACTTGTACGATGGTCTACCATGTGCTTTGTAATAAAGCTGCTTATAGGCAAAATACTGCCTTTCAAAAATGCATTCTTTAATTGCTGCTCATATGGGGAATCATGTGTTTGATCTTCAGGTACCTGCATTCCACAATGGTTATTAAAAGACTCTAATAATCTAGCATAATATCTGTCAACAGTTTCACCTTCCTGCTGGATGCATTGATTAATGCAAGTCCAGTCTGCCCTAGGTCTTCCATTTCTCAGAGATTCGGTCTGTTAGACCTTTCACTCTGTTATCCAATTCTGCGTTGCTATGGGGGAGTAGCTTATGCTCTGCGTCACAGGGATTCCAGTTGCCACTGATCATGTGCCAATCTGGACCTAAGATTTGTCTGACTACTTTTTCTACTTCTTCTCCATTCAAATGATAACTTAACCTCATGCCCTGTAAGTCTTCTAAGAATTTTCTAAAATTAACGTTTGGATGGGGAATTCCCTCTGTGGCTTTCCGGATATCTTCCGGTGTCCACGGTCTATATACTAGGAGAGTTGGGTCCTGTCCTGCCTGTCCTGCCTGCGGATTTGGTACTTCTATGAGTCGACATATCTCTTCTTCTCTCATAGCTCGTGAATTTTTATTTATTTCATATAACTCAATATCTCCTCTTAAGTTACGTGTTTGAGACCTGGTCTTGATGGGATCTCTAATATATGGTCTTGGCTTTGCGGTGGCAGCCGGGTATAGTAGAGGTGGACCAGCTTGTCCACTCGCTTCATATTCTGGTGCAGAAAGCAGAGGGGGTGGAGATGCTGATGCCATTACCAAATTATTGTCTTCTTTATCTAGAAACATAGCTTTTGAATTATTACTTTTTTGCTCCCTACGGTTTGCTTCCTCAATCCACCTGTGTGCTTGAGGAACCACCAATTGACATTGCTTTTTTACCTGACCTTTTGTGTCAGCTTTAAGCTGTTTGACAAGTTTAATAAGTGAGTATTTTTCTAATTTGCCATCAAATTCATATTTATTAACCCATTTTGTATAGTATCTAATATTGTTGGCACTCTGTGATTGCATATATTTTGCATCTTCGGTTAGCGGTGGGTTTTGGGAACTTTTTGTGCACTTATTACCCATATTGTTCTGACTGTTAAAAAATGTTACGTAACACTTCTTATTCTCACGTGGTACCACATTTTTCTATTTCACAGTTTATCTAGAATAACTGCCTTACCTATGACAAGACTGAAATCTTTCTGTCCCTGACTTGTGCAATACAAATCTCCTGACAGATATTTTCAACCAAGTCCCTGATCTAAAACAGAACAAAGGTAAATTTCACCTTACCTGAGCCTCCGTGATTATTCCTCTCTGGTTCGTATACCGACTCGTCCTCCAGTCGCAGATCAGAAAAGTGGCTGGCCTCTTTTGAACGACAATTCAGTCGAAGGTCTTTCAAAGCGGAAGAACCGATGTGGTCTCTTCCTCGTATGGTTTCATGCCACCTGGCCCATCTGACGTGAGGTGAAGAGAGAGTTCCTGTCCAAAGGACCAGTCTGTCAAAGGAAAAATAACTTCAAAATGATCAACACATGGCAGGTTCAGGTTAAGGCACTTTAATCTTGCAGCAAGGAGACAAAAATGTGCAAGCCCTCCTCAAGCGCCCAAGTGAGAACTGCTCTCTCCAAAGCAAAACCCTGCCAAATGCTTTCCATCAACAGTCTATTAAACCTGGCATCTCCTGGAGGACGAACTCAATGCAACTTACCTCCCATCTTTACACCAGGGGGTAGGCTGCCTGCTCTGGGTGTTACACACAAAGGCGGCCTGTGGCACCCCTGCTCTGGTGCCCACACACCCACAGCTGGACCTCCCTTATAACAGCCCTTCGGATCATGGACCTGATAAGCCCAGACATGAAAGCCCATGGAAGGATCCCATGGTTTTGTTTTTGTTTGGCTCTGGCAGCCTTTGGCAGTGTGGCTTTGCTTTGTGCCTGGCCAGCTCAAACAGGAAATTGACTTCTTTGGCAGGCCTCTGTCCATAGGAAAGGCGGTCCATAGGCGGCTATTTCGGGTACCTCTGAAAACTCATCTAAAACACTGTTGGGTCATCAAAAAAAGTATCATGAAAAACTCCACAGGGTCAGAGTTGCACAGGGTCAGATGACAAACAAGTTGGTATCAGACAATGTCTACAGGGTCAGAGTTGTCCTGGCGCCTCCTGTTTGGCATCTACTTTTCAGTAGGCACAAGCAAACAATAGTTTGTTTGGATTTGACAAAGTTTGCAGATGCAAGCAAACACACGCCATAGTATGATGACAAATAGTACAGAAGACAACCCAAGACTAGACACTCACACAAATATACTCACAAGAAGCGGATAGAAGGCCAGAGCCAAATAAAAGCGTATAATGCCAAAAATTTGGGAAAAAACCCTTTGGGAAAAACCTGGCAAATAATACCAAAAAAAACAAAGGTCCACAAGTACACAGCATATGGGGGACCAGGGACCACAGAAGAAGTTTACAGGGACCTGGGGACCCAGGCCAGGTAGAAAAGCTCATGTAGGACTAGCTACCGTAAACATAGCCTACAGAACTCAGGAAGGTTCTCATAGAAGATCAAGGGGATCTCCCTAGTCAGAACACATCAGTCATCCTTACTCATCCTGACAACTCAATAGACCAATACATTGCCCCCCATGGTCTGGCCTGACTGGAGCAGCCACAAAAGGCCAACACAAAAACAAAAAAAGGATAACAAAATCTAAATCAAAAATGTCTCCTGCCCTATGCCAGAAGAAGAACTCCAGCCCTATTCAGTTAAGCTTTGCCCTTGCTCAGACTGCCACTTTGCTAACAACAAAAGCCCATGTATACAACGCCTTCACCTCAAAATATCTATCCTCAAAAATCAAGGAGATCAGAGCTTAAACCTGAGACTTAAACCTCGACACAAGGACGCGGCTGGGGAGGGCTAGGATAGATTTATGACCCAAAAGACTCAACAAAAAGACAAAATCCATGTGAGGCAGAGCAGAGCACCTCGCTGGCTTGTTCAGAGAATCTTGATGGATGGGAGGAGAGATATACACCCTACCCAGGGATTACCTCTCAGTTCTCGACAGAGGCACAGCAAAATAATGGGTATAGTTCCCCATACTAAAGGGGTGGTGTAAGCCACAAAACGATGGGCTAGGCTTGTAAATGCCCTCGGGCAGATAGCCTAGTATAAACCTATGAACCTATGAACCTATAATACAGAGTTTGTCTAACTAGAATCAGGAAGTGAAACTACTTTTATACATTTCTTACAAGGTATTGCCTACTAAGCTGACGTAATAAATCACAAGTTCTTTCAATATTATTTCTCAGCAGCTGTTTGTCCATGATTTTCTGCTGGCATATCAAGTTTACAAAAAAAAACCTCCTAAGAAAAACAAAGTGGCCATGATGACCACTGGTCAGATACAACTTTTGCTATGCAATGTTACCATTCAAGGTACTATGGCTAATTCAAGCACAAAGCAAGTACAGATTACAGTTCATTTCTTCAAGCAGTCTTTTGTCTGATGTATCTCTTCTTTTCTGCAGCTGTGCATGTTCTCATAACACAAACAGGGCTGATTGTTTATATTCAATCACATTATAGAAAACAGTATTGTTCTATTCATTCACTATTCATTCATTTTCCTGACCTAGCAGATAATCACCTGCTTCCCAGTACATTTCCAAAAGGCATAAACATGAATTTTGCTGTGCTAGCAAATACTAGATCAGAGAGCATTTTGCATTTTCAGAAAGCATACTGCAGTTTGAAAAGCATCTTATAATTTCATACAGAATTAAGCTGTACATAAAATAGAATGAAATGTGTTAACCCTTTTAGCTTCTAATAAGCACTAAACATATACATTAATACATATTTTTCTAACATTTGTATTTGTTGACTTATATATGGTCTACAGGTATTATGAAGCATTTTAAGACATCCTGCAGAAATGCTATGAAGGGAACCATTTTTAATGGATACAAGGTAAGGATTTACTAGTTACATAACTACTTAACTATATTATACATTATGATAACTAGGTTACTATATTATTAGGCTAACACTGCAAGAAGCTTTCTACCAGGTGTTGTCAGTGGAATAACTATACAATTCCTTCTTGGTCAGATCCGACCACAAGCTAATCACCCTAGACATCCACATCCCGCCTCCACCCCCCCCCCCCATTAGGGAAACCACCGTAAAAATTTTCACAAAGCCAACTTCACACCTCTTAAGACAGAAGTGGCAAACTTCATGACACCCATGCAGATGGACAATAGAGGTAAGACTGCTGAATCCTACACAAATGCACTTTATAAGCACATACATGAGTGCATGGATCGTATAATCCCTAACAGAACCAAGATGCTATCCTCCAAAAAAAGGAAGCCAATCTGGTGGTTTCCTGCCATAAACAAACTCTACAACAGAAGAAAGAAACTGTTGCAAAAAAGAGTAAAATCCGATGATTGAAGGAAATCCCTGGTCAGCCTCTGTCAGAACCCGAGATTCCTCATAAAATCCTCCAAAGCTAGTTAGGAAAACAAAATTACCACTGATTCTAAAGACAACCACAAAGCATTCTACAGCTATGTCAAGAATCTCAGTGGCAACACTCAGATCTGCTCTGAGATACAGCACAATGGCACTAAATATACAGAACCAACTGATATTGACAACATCCTGGCAGATAGGTTCAGTGCTAACTTTACCCCTCCCACCTCTAAATGGCTCATCTCTATTTCGCAAGAATGCAGAGTTCCCTTAATCATGGCTGCACGGGTAAAAACCACACTCTCCAACACCAAGAACACAGCATCCATGGGACCTGACAACATCCCAGGCTGTGTTCTACATGAACTACAGAATGAACTGGCACCCCACCTAAGTTCCATGTTCAATCATAGCCTTACCTCAGGTTTTGTGCCCACTGAATGGTGCACAGTGATGGTTATCCACCAAAGGGGGAGCCACCATGGACCCAGGGAACTACCACCCCATTAGCTTGACGAGACTGGTCTGCAAGGCTATAGAACGTATCATCATGGAACGTATAAACAATGACATCTGTAATCTACAAACTCTGGACCCCACCCATTTCAAGTTTGTAGAAGGCAGATCATGTCTCCTAAACCTGATAGACTTCTTTGAAGCAGTCACCAAAGCCATAGATGAGGGTAAGGTGGTTTACACAGCCTATCTAGATCTTGCCAAGACTTTCGACATTATCCCTCACTCAGAATTATAGATAAACTCACTAAACTAGCTATAAATCCCTATGTCACAAGATGGGTTGCCAACTGGCTGACTGACAGATCCCACACTGTGAAAGTAGCAGACTCCAAATCCACCTTCAGACCAGTGACAAGTGGAGTACCACAGGGTTCATTCCTGGGTCCTCTCCTATTTGCTAGCTACTTCTCTGAAGTACAGGCTAACACAGAAGATCTTTGGCTAATGAAGTTCGCAGATGACTGCAAACTAGGAGCCATAATTGAAACTTCTAATGATGTGGACATCCTACAATAGGGCCTCACTCAGACAGATGCCTGGTGTCAAAGCCATGGCCTCTAGCTCAATGCCTTTTGGTAAAAACTCTGTACCCATGAACTACCACATAGGCAGTAGTCTACTTAACACTGAAAGTGTGATAAGAGACCTTGGGACATAGTTGGACTGTAGTCTCTCCTTTGATAATCACATCACCACAGTAGTCAGGAAATCCTTCTACGTGGCACACTTCATCAGAAAAGATTTCTCATCCAGGAAAAAAGAGGTCATTGTTCCTCTCTACTCATCACTCATTAGACCCATTATCGAATACAGCATCCCTTTTCGTATGTACCTCACAAGACATCTACAACAACTGGAAAGGCTGCATAAATACCTCACAAAGAGGATTACTGGCCTCAAACAGATGCCCTATGTAGACTGTCTCAAAAAACTCCAGCTTTACTCTGTCACATATCATCTAATCAGAGGCGATCTCTGCCTAACATACAAAGCTATGTCAAATCCAGAGCTGTTGGACATGCTCTACTTAAAGAAATCCCAATCCCTCTGAGCTACATGCTCTAGGGACCTAAACATTGTCACCACAATAAGCAGGACATGCTGAAGGGATAGATTCCTGTCCCAGAGACTTCCCATACTCTGGAAAAACTATCTATCTATATCAAAGAAAGCTCCTCATTAGCAGTCTTCAAGAAAAATCTTGATGATTGGATGGGAGATAGGAAATTCACCCCGGGGATCACTTCTGTGGCTCTGCTCGACAGGGGCACAGGAAAATAATTTTCTTGGGTGGCAAAAGCCAGAGTATCTTTTTGGTTAGGCATATATAGGCCCTAGGGCCAATAGCCTAGTACCTACCTATGAACCTATGAACAAAAATACTCCCCAGATTTGAAAAAATGTGAACCTAGTATTGGTATTGTTATAAAAAAATAAATAAATAAAAACAAAGCTGACTGCTCAAATAAATATCTACAACTAGTAAAGCAAGTAAAAAATCCAATCCAAGATATGTTGAATTCTCAGTTTCTTTATCAGTAATAAGCGCAGATGAGCAAGACATAAGGCTTAACAACTTTATAGCTTTTTATAACTTTGTCTTATGAGTCGCTCACCTGTGCTTAGGTTCATAGGTTCATAGGTTTATACTAGGCTATCTGCTCTAGGGCATTTAGAAGCCTAGCCCAGAGTTTTTGTGGCTTACGCCACCCCATTAGATTGAAGGATATTATGCCCATTATTTTGCTGTGCCTCTGTCAAGCAGTGACACTGATGTAATCCCTGGGGTATACCTGCGGTCTCCCATCCATTGGTCAAGATTTCTCTTGAATAAGGCCAGTGAGGTGCTCTGCCTCACATGTACTGGGATTTTGTTCCACAGCATAGGGAGCCTCTGGGTGATGAATCTGTCCCTCCAGCATGTCCTATTTATGGCTGTATCAAGGTTTAAGTCTCGTGCTCTTGTGGGTCTGATGGATTTAGATTTTTTGAGGTGAAGCATGTTCATTAATTCCGGGTTGGACATGGCCTTGTAAGTCAGGCACAAGTCACCTCTGAGCAGGCGATAAGTAACTGAGTAGAGCTGGAGCTTTTTCATTCGGGCAGCATAGGACATATTTTTGAGACCCTTTATCCTTTTGGTGAGGAACTTTTGGGGCCTTTCCAATTGCTGCAGGTGTCGGGTCAGATACATTCCAAATGGGGCGTTGTACTCAATCATCGGTCTGATGATTGATGAGTACAGGGGGATGATGACTTCCTTTGACCTAGATGTGAAACCCTTCATGATCAGGTGGGCAATGTAGAAGGTCTTCCTAACTACTTTGGCTACGTGGGTGTCAAATGAAAGGTTACTATCTACCTGGGTCCCCAGGTCCCTGATAAACTCTTCTGTGCTTAGTGGATTGCCACCTATATGGTAGCTAGGGGTAACCTTGTTTTTCCCAAAGGGTATGACTATGCATTTTTTAGCGTTTAACTTTAGGCCATGGCTTTGGCACCAGTTATCCGTTTCTATGAGACCCTTTTGAAGGATATCTGTGTCTGATGCGTTTTCAACTATGGTGCCCAGTTTGCAGTCATCTGCAAACTTTGTCAGCCATAATCCTCTTGTGCTTGCCTGAACTTCTGAAAAGTAGATGCCGAACAAGAGTGGACCCAGGACCGAGCCCTGTGGGACACCACTTGTGACAGGCTTGGAATCTGACATGGCGCCAGCAACTCTAACCCTATGGGTTCTGTCACTTAGCCAGTTTGCAACCCATCTTGTGACGTATGGGTTTACATTTAAGCTGGTGAGTTTTTCTATGATGCCCGAGTGGGGTATCATGTCAAAAGCCTTTGCCAGGTCAAGGTAGGCTGTGTGGACTGCCTTGCCCTCATCAATGGCCTTGGTGACTGTTTCGAAAAAGTCAACCAAGTTTAAGAGGCATGATCTGCCCTTGACAAAGCCAAATTGGGTTTGATCCAATGTCTGCAGGTCCCCTATGTCTTTATTTATGAGTTCCATAATGATCCTCTCCATAGCTTTGCAGACCAGGCTTGTCAAGCTGATGGGACGGTAGTTTCCAGGGTCAGTGGAGGCACCACCTTTGTGCAATGGGACCACACAGAGAAACTGAGAATTCAACATATCCTAGTGAATTGGAGTTTTTACTTGATTTACTAGCTTAAACTAGCCACTGGGGATGCACAAGCCAGTGCATTTCTTTGTGCCAGTCCCAAGCCTGGATAAATGAGGAGGGTTGCATCAGGAAGGGCATCCGGCATAAAATTTTGCCAAATCATACATGCAGACAACAGTAAAGAAATACATACCAGATCGGTCGAGGACCAGGTTAACAACGACCGCCACCAGTACTGTTGGCCAACAGGGTGCTGGCGGAAATTGGGATATTGTTGGCCGAAGGAGGAGAAGAGGGGAAAGGCATCCCTGAAGGCAGGTAAAGGCAAGGACTGTGATAGTGAGGGTCGGAACTTTGAATGGTGGCAGAATGACTGGTATAGGGAGAGAGCTAGGTGATATGATGGACCGAAGAAAGGTTGGTATATTGTGTGTGCAAGAGACCAGATGGAAGGGGAGCAAGGCTAGGTGTATCAGAGGTGGTTTCAAATTGTTTTATCATAGGGTGGATGGGAAGAGAAATGGCGTAGGCATTGTCCTGAAGGAAGAGTATGCTAAGAGTGTTTTGGAGGTGAAAAGAGTGTCGGATAGAGTGATGTTTATGAAGCTAGAAATTGATGGTGTAATGATGAATGTTGTTAGTGCATATGCTCCACAAGCTGGGTGTGCGATGGATGAGAAAGAAAAATTTTGGAGTGAGTTGGATGAAGTGATGATGACTGTACCCAAGGGTGAGAGACTGGTGATTTGAGCAGATTTCAATGGGCATGTTGGTGAAGGGAACAAAGGGGATGAGGAAGTGATGGGTAGGTATGGTGTTAAGCAAAGGAATGCAGAAGGTCAGATGGTAGTGGATTTTGTGAAAAAGATGGACATGGCTGTGATGACTACGTATTTTAACAAGAGGGAGGAGCATAGGGTGACATACAAGAGTGGAGGAAGATGCACACAGGCGGATTATATCTTATGTAGAAGGGCCAGTCTGAAGGAGATTGGAGACTGCAAAGTGGTGGCAGGGGAAAGTGTAGTTAGGTAGCATAGGATGGTGGTTTGTAGGATGACATTGGTGATCAAGAAGAGGAGGATGAGTGTGAGGGCAGCACCAATGATCAAATGGTGGGAAATGAAAAAGGGTAATTGTGAGGTGATGCTCAGGGAAGAGTTAAGACAGGCACTGGGTGGCAGTGAAGAGTTACCAAATAGCTGGGTAACTACAGCAGAGCTAGTAAGAGAGATGGCTAGAAAGGTGCTTGGTGTGACATCTGGAAAGAGGAAGGAGGACAAGGAGACCTGGTGGTGGAATGAAGAAGTGCAGAAGAGTATACAGAGAAAGAGGTTGGTGAAGAAAAAGTGGGATTGTCAAAGAGATGAAGAAAGTAGACAAAAGTATAAGGAGATGAGGTGCACGGCAAAGAGAGAGGTGGCGAAGGCTAAGGATAAGGCTTATGAAGAGTTGTATAAAAGGTTGGACACTAAGGAGGGAGAAAAGGACCTGTATGATTGGCTAGACAGAGGGGCCGAGCTAGTAAGGATGTGCAGTAGGTAAGGGTGATAAAGGATAATGAGGGAAACATACTCACAAGCGAGGAGAGTGTGTTGAGCAGATGGAAAGAGTACTTTGAGGGGTTGATGAATGAAGAGAAAGAGAGGGAGAGAAGGTTGGATGATGTGTGGATAGTGAATCATGAAGTGCAGTGGATTAGCAAGGAGGACGTAAGGATAGCTATGAAGAGGATGAAGAACGGAAAGGCTGTTGGTCCATATGACATACCTATGGAAGCATGGAAGTGTTTAGGTGAAACGGCAGTGGAGTTTTTAACTAGATTGTTTAATAAAATGGATGCCTGAGGAATTGAGAAAAAGTGTTCTGATACCGATTTTTAAGAATATGGGTGATGTGCAGATCTGTAGTAACTACAGAGGGATTAAACTGATCAGTCACAGCATGAAGTTATGGGAAAGAGTAGTGGAAGCTAGGTTAAGAAGGGAGGTGATGATTAATGATCAGCAGTATGCTTTCATGCCAGGAAAGAGCACTACAGATGCAATGTTTGCTCTGAGAGTGTTGATGGAGAAGTACAGAGAAGGTCAGAAGGAGTTGCATTGTGTCTTTGTGGATTTAGAGAAAGCATATGACAGGGTGCCTAGAGAGGAGTTGTGGTATTGTATGAGGAAGTCGGGAGTGTCAGAGAAGTATGTAAGAGTGGTACAGGATATGTATGAGGGTAGTGTGACAGCAGTGAGGTCTGTGGTGGGAGTGACAGATGCATTTAAGGTGGAAGTGGGATTACATCAAGGATCAGCTCTGAGCCCTTTCTAATTTGCAATGGTGATGGGCAGGTTGACAGACAAGATCAGACAGGAGTCCCCGTGGACTATGATGTTTGCAGATGACATTGTGATCTGTAGTGAGAGTAGGGAACAGGTGGAGGAGACCCTGGAGAGGGGGAGATATGCTCTAGAGAGAAGAGGAATGAAGGTCAGCAGAACTCAGACAGAATATATGTGTGTGAATTAGAGGGAGGGTAGAGGAATGGTGAGGATGCAAGGAGTAGAGTTGGTGAAGGTGGATGAGTTTAAGTACTTGGGATCAACAGTTCAGAGTAATGGTGAGTGTGGAAGAGAGGTGAAGAAGAGAGTACAGGCAGGATGGAGTGGGTGGAGAAGAGTGTCAGGAGTGATTTGTGACAGACTAGTACCAGTAAGAGTGAAAGGAAAGGTCTACAAGAGGGTAGTGAGACCAGCTATGTTATATGGGTTGGAGACAGTGGCATTGACAAAAAGGCAGGAGTCAGAGCTTGACGTGGCAGAATTGAAGATTTTAAGATTTGCACTGGGTGTGATTAGGGTGGACAGGATTAGGAATAAGTATATTAGAGGGTCAGCCCAGGTTGGAAGGTTTGGAGACAAAGCCAGAGAAGCGAGATTGCATTGGTTTGGACATGTGCTGAGGAGGGTTGCTTGAGTATATTGGGAAAAAGATGCTAAGGATGAAACTACCAGGTAACAGGAAAAGAGGAAGGCCTAAGATAAGGTTTATGGATGTGGTGAGAGAGGACATGCAGGTGGTTGGTGTGACAGAGCAAGATGCAGAGGACAAGAAGAAATAGAAACAGGTGATCTGCTGTGGCGACCCCTAATGGGAGCAGCCAAAAGAAGAAGATGAAGACTTGATTTACTGGTTTAAGAGATTTATTGAAGCAGACAGTTTTTTTTAATAACAGTTAGTACCAATATTACATTCACATTGTTTCAAATCTGGGGAGTATTTTTGTATAGTTATTCCACTTACAACACCTGGTGTAAAGTTTCTTACAGTGTTTGGGTTTTTGGGCTAAGTGTGTGACACTTGGTTTCTGAAACTTTGAGCGACTGCAGATTTTGTCTTGTTGTATATTACTAGCCTATCCACTACATCCCCATGTACATGATAGTTCACTCTTGCTTATTTTGTTTCACTAGAATATCTGCCGGGCCAACAGTAGCATGAAAAACAAAAAGGTGAATGGTCACATTGGACAACATGAGGCATGCATACAGTGGAATACTTCGTCTTATTATTTCAACTAAAGTTCATAATATGTGATTGTGTGAGTTTGTATTACCTGCCAGGGTTGGAAATTATTTAGGGCTGCACATGATCTATTTATGAAAGGTCCTTCTCCAGGTGTACATGAAGACAGATTATATAATGCATAAACCACACTCCATGCTGCATTGTATGTTCCAATTACATATGATCCTTCATGTCCAAAGAACTCAGCTTCACTTTTATTTATATTAAACAAGTTCTCTCTTCCAGTGCAGAGAGTATCGCCTTCATTTCCTGTTTTGGAAATGTTTTTTGTAGACCACTTACACCGAAAGGTTTCTTCCCAGAATATTTTACAAAATGGATCATTGGGGTCTTTCTGTGGATGAATGCCATAACGAAAATTACGAAACCCAGGCAAAGAAATTGATGCCATTGTTACTGTAAGGGCCCCACAAAAAGTATATTGATACGCTTTAGTAATGAGAGAGACAGAAGTTGTCCATGCATCCAGTCCGATCCATATTTTGTCAGTAATGTTTTGATTTATAACTTCTTGTAAAAGCCTTTTAAAGCCCCAACAATCTGATGCAATTATAACTTTCGCTGTTGATGCTTTTATTATATCAGTTATTTTCTTAATTTCACTTGGAAGCACTGAAATCGACAGAAAAAAATCTATACAGATTCCTGCATTTATTAGCTTTTCTTTAAATATTAATGTGTTCTCAGAATCACGTGGAGCAAGTATACCGACCCACTTCCACTGGTAATGGAGACATACCTCAATTAGTGCTTCATGAACATCTAAAGTGTTTGAACCTGTCCTTAGAAAGGAGGGAAAGTCGTAACTATTCCTCAAAACAGATATGTCACTTGCAGGGCTTATCTGAAATACAAATTATATATATATATATATATATATATATATATATATTTAATCTTGTCATGATAACTTTCTCTGAATATGCACAATTTCTCCAAAATCATTACTCAGTCTATCACAACTGTGTACAGAAGCAGGCTTAAAGCAAACATTTGTTCTGTTACTACACTTGGATGAACATTTGCTTCAGAGTAATTAAGTGTTCTGTGCTATTCCTCTTACAGGTATTCAAGGAGATCGCTCTGCACTCACCCAGACAAGCCAAAGTATGGCATTGTCAAATTGTCTGAAATCAACTGCTAACCTATGGTGTGATACAAATGAATCATTATTACTGATTCAGGTGATCTCATAGAAAAGTCAGTTAATGCATCATCATCTAGACATCAGCTTTGGGGTTCCACCATTTATGTCTCCCTCATAATAAGAATGCACATAGAAATTACTGTTAGATCAGTAAGCTGTGTAAAGTCAATGAAACAGTAAACATTTGGTGATGTCATAGAATATAATAACACGAGGTATAAGCAGTTATTAAGAGAAGAAGTTCCATTAAACCTAAAAAATAAAAATTCTGTTCAGATTCAAATTACAGATTTCTTAAAAGGGAAACAATCAATTAAATGCATAACCCATTGTGTGCGTGTGCTACTCTATGCTATGCTTTCCATTCTACATCTTTGGCGGCAGCAGATTTAAGTTGTTCTACATCTTCAAAAGTATGGAACTCCCTTCCATGTTTGACCACATGTATGCACAGGGTCTCTGCAATGAATAAAAGCATATAATAGCTACAACCTGAGGTGATACAGGCACTTGAGCCCCTGTATCAGAGACAGGGACTTGAGCAACTAATAGTTCATGTATGGTGCTGCCTAAGATCAAACTTGAATATGAGGTTGGGCATGCAGGCAACGAGAGGGGGCAGGAGCAGACATTAGCATTAGGGACTGTCACCAGGGTTTTAGCTTTAAGGAGGTGATGGTAGATGTTAGGATTAGAGAGCAGGAGGGGATTATAGGATTAGGTAGTCAGAAAGGAGCTTTAGTTTTAGGGTGTAGGAGAGAGTTGGTTAGGGAGCAATTTGAGAATTTAGGTTTAGGGATGAGGGTTGCAGTTTTAGGATTAGGAAATAATTGGCAACTTTAGGTTTGGAGAATAGGTTGGAGTTTTAGGGTTAAGAGCAATCTGGAACTTTAGGGTTAGGGAAGGGGTTGGATGTTTATGAAAAGGAAGTGAGAAGTCTGGTTGGGAACTTGGTGACAGTTTTACGGTTAGGATTTAGGTTCTGGTAGAGCTATGTACCTTATAAGAGTGGGTACCAGGAGTGCTATGCACAAGTTATATATCAGGTTAATGGAAATTTGAGCACTTGTGTTTTCAAGCAAATGGCCGTGTGCGGATGTGTCGTGAGCTACTAGCAAGCAAGCAAAGCACCTGTAGACCTACAGCAACCACATCAGTCCCAACAAGCAAACTGAAGAAAAAAGAAACATTGGAAACTCAAACAAAAATGTAACTTTTACATAAATAAATAATCTAATATTACCTAGAACAAAGATAACAGATTCCAGCAATGGAGAAAGTCCTAAAGGTGATGTCCATTGACAAGCATTTGATGGACAATTTTTCCAAGTAACCCAGCTGGGTTCAGCCATAAAACAGCTGTTTGGAGTTGCCATGTGGTCTCACCACAGACAAGGTGAAGGTGGAGGTTTAGGTACCAGACTAATCTAGTGGCAGTTAGAAGTAGGATGCACTACTACAACTCAAACTCCAGCATTGAAAAGTGGATCCTGTCACATAGATTGTCCCTTCACTGTTGGGGAAGCAGTCAGAACTTTTTCAGAAGGTTTGAAACTACTAGTTTGATTTATTTGGTCTCATCAGTACAGAAGGTTTCTGGAACTAGAATTCCTAAATGGAGGTGATTTCTCTACTACTCTAGAGTTGAAGCATAGCAGAAATAAAGAGCAGGAATATGGATCTTTAGAGTCATGTGCTGAGTGCCACTTCATTGGAGATTATGCAATAAATGAGACACCAAGGAAAACTAGGACTTTTGTTCATGCATACATACCTTATAGTTCTTCAGAGGTCATGACCTTCTTGAAAATCAAAGGTTAGGTGACCCTTTGGGTACCACCTGTGGCTGTGAATTATGTTGTTTTACTGAGAGACTTCACTGCTTATGAATAGAATGAAAGGGTTTCTAGAAGAGAGAAATTGGGAAGGACAGGTTCTAGAATCTGCAAATGACTGGTGAACTGTTTCCACACTTCCTTAGTAGTCATGGATTGTCCATAAAAACATCATGGGCCTGACTCAGAAAGGTTATCAAGAGGTGTACATCAGGTATATACCTTGCTGTAACTATTTCTGATTCAGAAACAGCCGGAAGACGGCACTGCTGCATGAGGACATGCAGCACCACAGAAGGTTTTCTCTCTGTCCTACCATAAATGCAAACGAGCATTCCAGAGGAGCAGCTTCTGCTAACTAGCCATGTGTTATCTCACTGGAACATCGGCAACCCATATCAATGAGCACAGCTGAGAGCTCATGTTTAACCAATCTTGTTAGAGGTAAGTGCTGCTGAGTTTAGCACACAGGCAGTGTTGGAGAGGTATGTATGTGTGCTGCTGCATGTGTCAGTGGATGTAGAAATCTCAACATTGCAAGATTCATGTGATTTTGTGTGTGTCTGTGTATGTGTCTGTATGTGTGCTTCTGCCTGAGAGATCGCAATAGTGAAGTTAGTTAGTGATATGAAGGGTAGAGGTGTGAGTGTGTGTGTGTGTGTGTGTGTGTGTGTGTGTGTGTGTGTGTGTGTGTGTGTGTGTGTGTGTGTGTGTGTGTGTGTGTGTGTGTGTGTGTGTGTGTGTGTGTGTGTGTGTGTGCGTGTTTGTGCATGGGTGAGTGTGTTCAAGAGTGTGATCAGGTAAGGGGGAGTTGTGTCTATGTATGAATGTGTGAACATGGGCATTAGTATAGGGTGGGGGCTGTGATACAAGCACACCCCCCTAGACTAATGAGCAGATCCTGCAGCACTGGGGGAATCTGGATACCATAGGTTCATAGGTTCATAGGTTCATATCTGACCCCAACCCAAAATTTATAAGCCTAGCCTAGTTTTTTTTAGCCTTACGCCTTTTTAGTTTGGAGAAAGCCCTCTATTATTGCATTTGCCTGCCTGAGCAGTGACACTGAGGTAACCCCCTGGGTGTGTATCTCGATCTCTCCCATCCATTGGGTCAGATTTCCTCTTGACAAGGGCAAGAAAGGTGCTCTGCCTCACATAAACCGGGATTTTGTTCCACAGCATAGGGAGTCTTTGGGTGATGAATCTAGTATAACTTATCTATATTGTGCACTAAAGTAAGTTTTTTTTTTGTTGCAACATGAAAACATGTGGGGTGGGAAGAACAAAAGGCACCGGATATAATTCTTTTCACAGAACCTAAATGACAATTAAAAATTCCAAAACACAGTTTTGCACCATGAATGACATGGGGTAAGGGAACCCTGAACACCAAGACTAAGCTATATAATGTGCTCTAAAGGCACTTAAAATGATTCAATCCCTGTAACTTCACAGCTCTCACAGACCATATTAGTTCTTTGCATCAGTATTAGGCACCAGGGATGTTTCAGAATATTTTCCTAATACTTTTATGGATGTTTTAAAATACTAGCTAGGTGTTTCATAACAAAAACGTAAAGCAAAGGATTAAAGAAAATGTTTATAATCCTGCACACTGGACACATAAGGCAGTAAGATTAATTCACCACACTAACTGATCAGCTAGTACAGTGTGTTTTGCTTTCCATAATATGAAGTATGAAACTTTAATGTCTGACATTATTTAATGGAGTTGGTGAGTTAAAAGGGACAGGACACCTATAGGAGGTAGCACCAGGAGTGTTCTGTAAAATCAGCAACAGTTGAAAGGGATTGGTGTGAGTCTGTGCTGGAGCAGGCTTTTGTAATTGCTGGGAGTAGGATTAGATGACACCAAAGAGAATATTTCAGCTATAAATGGGACTCAATTAACAAGTTAGTAAAACAACAGGTCTAACATCATAATGCATGTTACGAGCATTAAGAAGCAGGAAACTCTAACGTTTGACTGTAAAGATCTGTGATTTGCGAGAACAGTAATAAACTAAGAAGAGACATCAGGTGCATTCTGTCAACTCATGGACTGATAACAGGTGTGTGTGTGTGTGTGTGTGTGTGTGTGTGTGTGTGTGTGTGTGTGTGTGTGTGTGTGTGTGTGTGTGTGTGTGTGTGTGTGTGTGTGTGTGTGTGTGTGTGTGTGTGTGTGTGTGTGCATGTGTGGATGTGTCTCTGTGAGTGTGTTTGACAGAAGTGATGCATGAGCAGCCAGTGTTGATTACTGTAGGAAAGTTCTGATTTATACTTGCTTTTTGATTCAGAGACATGCAAATTAGCTGATAATGAGATTGTCCTCATTGTGACTCATATGCCTTTAATTTGCAATATCCAGCACTGCATCTGCAATCCCTTTTGACAACATCTCTTACTGCCAGTAGTGGGGTTCTTTCTAAATCCTGGGCTATATCTGAACTTGCTGAAAACTATAAGTGGCAAAGGGTTTCTTTGGATGAAAAGTTAATGGCTTTAAGTCTAAGTTGTCAAATCTAGGGACACACAGTTTGGATTTTCAGAAAAAGAAACCAGCTCTCATGTTTTACTATGTTATTTTATTTTTTAGTGGTTTTAATAATAAAGTTCTGTTTAAATGGACTTTGGATCATTCATTGGTGGATTTCTAACACATTCCATTTGCACGGGAATGTGACAACAGCTGGTGTATTTTGTGGATACTACACTGGACTTGATTTAAGATTCAGTCTTGGATTATAGTGAGTTTATTCAGAAAACAATCCCCTGGATTCTCTATGCCTTGCACAGCATCCAAGATCGGTGCAGGAGCTCTAGAAGGCAATATGTCTGCCGTGCGATCCAGGAACAGCCTGCAGGGGAATGCATGAGTGCTCCCACACTAGTCCTGCACGGACTAAGCCCCTGTATGTAAATCAACCCATTTGCAAGAGAAATCCATGTAAAAGAGGTAATTTTGTGATCCAGGAAGCCTGCAACTGGCCATGCAGGACGAGTGCAATCTGCAGAAATGTACTCAGTTAGTAACCGAGTACATTTCTGCAAACTCCAAAATGGAGCTGTGACAGCTCCAAATAAAGGCACCATATCATGTAGTAAGCATGCCAATGGCCAAGTATAAGGGCATTGGCATTGCAAATAGGGAAAAAAAATACAAAAATCAACTTTTATTTTTTTTTTAGCGGATCTCGGCTGTTTAAGCGTAGGGCAGCAGCGCAAACGGGATCGGGGGAAAATAAAATAAACCTAAATTAAGCATTCTAACTAAAAATCAGTATTCTGCCATGAAAGTCAATGGCAGGCAGAAGACAACATGGCCAGTGAGTAGTGGTTGCTAAGGGGGAGGTTCAGTGTGAGACATGTAACTATGCATTAGCAGGCAATCCTATTCAAATGAGGGGAATGATAGTGAATGCCAGTTTTCCCCAGCATGCTAGTCAGGTCCCAATAGTGTAAGAGTAGGAATAGCTTGATGCAAGCCTAGGAGTTAGCTGACATCATGGGGGGTGTGAGGCATACTGTAAGTGGATTGGAGCCTTGTAGCTCAGGGTTTGCTCTTGGCTTAGCACAGCTAAGCAAGAGGTGTGTCTGAATCTGCCTAGCACTCTTTACATTTCCTAAGCAGGTGTGCCCGCTTCACACCGGGTTTTAAAGGAAGAAGAAAAAAGTTAAACCAGGTAATAGCAGCTCTGTGCAAATTTGAGCACTCTGTTTGCACTGTGTGTTCCTGGGCTTAAACAGGAAGCCAATGGGAAGGGAAAACAGCAGTAGGAAGGTAATCAAGGAGAACTAGCATCGCTGGCAGGTGAAATGTATCAGAATCAGCCAATTACACAGGGAGCAGACCAGCCCAGCCCAGAACACTACTATAAACTATGCAGACACCTTCCCCTCTGTTTTTTCCCACACTCTACACCACCAGTGAATACAAGCGGGGAACTTTTAGCACTCACAACAGCAAAATGATAGGGGGCTTGTGGAAAAGGCTGAGGATGGTGAGGATGTGAATACAGTCCACCAACCCACAGTGAGGAGACAGAGAAGAGTGTGCAGACCCAGGGTAACCTACCAGGGGCTACATGAGCTGGAGATAGTGGAGCGCTATAGGATGGACAGGGACATCCTACACCAAATTGTTGAGCTGTGCTGGCCATGCCTGACACACAGAACTAACAGAAGGGAACCCATCCCAGTGGATACCAGGGTATGTGTAGGCCTAAGAATACAAGCTACAGGTATCTTCCAAAGGCCAACTGGGGATATGATGTGGATCTCACAGGCATCAGCATCCAGCATACTCCATTAGTTCCTGGATGCCATGTCAGCACATGTTGGTGAGCACGTATATTTCCCCAATACCCATGAGGCGTTGGCCAGCAATATGCAACTGTTCCACCAAATAGCAGAATACCCAGAGGTAGTGGGTGCTATAGACTGCATGCACATATGCATCAAAGCACCACCCGGTGAGTGGGGTAGGATCTATATCAACCACAAGGGCTTCCCCTTCATCAACTGCCAGGTCGTGTGCAATGCCCAGTGCATAATAATGAATGTGTGCGCTGGCTGCCCTGTAAGCTATCATGATTCCCACATCTGTCATCTGACACAGCTGTAGCAAAGATACATGAGGACATCCCTGACAGTCACCTAGTGGGGGATGCTGGATATGCACTGGAGCCGTAGCTAATGACACCCATCAGAAATGCAAACACACCTGAACAGGAACACTATAATGAGGCACACGCACAGACCAGAATTATAGTAAAGTGTGTGTTTGGGATGTTCAAGTCATGGTTCTGATGCCTGGACACATCTGGTGGAGCCTAGAAGTACTCACCATCTACATGTACCCAAATTGTCCTCATATGTGCCATGCTACACAATATGATCCTGTGGAAACAGCTGCAGCAGGAAGAGCACAGGGCAGGGCCACATAGCCCCCCACCATTGCCAAGGTCTGCACAGACACAGAGTGACTCAGAGGAGGAACAGCCTGAGCCTGCCCCAGTAGGCAGAAGGAGGCATGCCCAGTATGCCCTGGCTTTGGCAAAGAAGCAATGTATACACATACACTGACATGGGAGGTACCCAGAGAATAACACTGACTCTCACACACAGTAAAAGGGATGCCAAGCATTACACTACTGGTGCTCAACCATGTGTAGGGAGTATACTATGTACATCCAGCATAGGCAGCCCTGCAGCACCACCCTCAGTACTGGGATACCCACATGGTAAGTGCCTCGCACATGCCAGTCAGGGGAGTTCACATACCCAACAACAGTCACAGCTAGCAGGACAGGTGTAGACAAACACAAACAAAGGCTGTGCTATGGCCTCTGAATGATGCCTATGGGTAACCCCCCCCCCAGGCCTACACAGACAGACTACAGCAGGTCAGGCAGTGGGATGTCAGTTCTGAAGGGTAGGAAGTCTGAAGCAAATATGTAGGTAAATACAAGCTACGATCTGTAGTATACTAGTATGC
Organism: Protopterus annectens; assembly: GCF_019279795.1. Lineage (NCBI taxonomy): Eukaryota > Metazoa > Chordata > Ceratodontiformes > Protopteridae > Protopterus > Protopterus annectens. The sequence continues at coordinate 1,076,624,223 of NC_056726.1, read as the reverse complement.
CTCTAGGCAGCATAATAGGTAAGACTACAGAATGAAATGGAGTACCTGATATACCAGTACAGTCATAACAAATATGTAAAAGTGTCAGGTGTGCCCCCCCGCATCCTATGTAGATATGTAGCAACAGTCAGGTGTGCCCCCAATCCTGTGTAGACATGTAGAAATAGTCAGGTGTGCCCCCCATCCTATGTAGAAATTTAATAACAGTCAGGTGTGCCCTCCCAACCTGTGTAGAAATGTAGACATAGGTGTGCCCCCATCTTATGTTGACATGTAGTAACAGTCAGGTGTGCCACCCCAATTCCTGTGTAGAAATGTAGAAATAGTCAGGTGTGCCCCCCATCCTATGTAGAAATGTAGTAACAGTCAATGCCAAGTGATCGACACATACCCTGCAGAAACAGCATGCTACCTGTAGGTGTACAACACATAGGTCAGCACTGCAGTACAGACTACCTGGCATTGATCCACACATTCAATACAGATGGACATACTGGGCATGCTCACACACTTAAACACATGAAGGCCATGTCTGCAAACACCAGTGGACCAGATATATCTGGCAGTCACAGATGTTAGTGCAGACACTCCTCAGTATGCACCACACATGCTTTGTACACACAGTGGACAGAAATACAGACATATATCTAAGGACAACACACTATAATAAGCCAAAGGTAGACATACATAGATGTGTGGAAGAGAGTGACTGTGACAAGGAGCCATCCAGGCCTGTCACACCCAGCACACAGCCAAACAGCCACAACCACATGAGGTCCAGCTGTCACTTACTGTAGATACTAGCCACTGGTATGTGTCAGCAGTACAGACTATGTGGCGCAAGTGCTAGCTGTGCAACATGACTGTACAAGGAAGTAGTCATGTAGCATCTGAATACACATACCTGTGAAATATGACCCTGTGTCTGGCCACATGTGGTGTGACATCCTCTAGATGAATGGGTTATGGCCCATGCACACACACTGCCCTCCCCATATCCCTACTATGACAAGGCTGCTGAGGTCATCCACTGTGAAATACACCTTTGGGAGAGTTGTAGCCCAGAAATCTCTGTGGCACATCCCACAACTGCGTACTGCTATAGTGTGATAAACCTGTTAGATAGGAGTTTCAATCCCAGACGTATGTGTGTGTCTGTCTGTGTAGAGAACATTGCTTTTTAGGGTAGTCACACTTCCTACAATTGAAATGCTCTACTTTGGTAAGGCTGCTGATGTCATCCACCTAGAAAAACACCTCTGGGAAAGCTGTAGCCCAGTAATCTCTGTAGTGCATCCTGTAACTGTGTACTGCTGTAGTGTGATAAATTAGTTAGATAGGAGTTCTAATCCCAGACTTGGCGACTGTATGTGTGTGCATGTGTCTCTGTCTGTGTAGTGAGCAATGCTTTTTAGGGTAGTCACGCTCCCTACACTTCAAATGCTCAACTTTGGTAAAGCTGCTGATGTCATCCACCTAGAAATACACCTCTAGGAAGGATGTAGCTCAGTAATCTCCATTCCATGTCTTATAACTGTGTACTTCTGTAGTTTGATAAATTAGTTAGGTAGGAGTTCTAATCCGAGACTTGGCAAGTGTGTGTGTGTGTGTGTGTGTGTGTGTGTGTGTGTGTGTGTGTGTGTGTGTGTGTGTGTGTGTGTGTGTGTGTGAGTCTGTCTGTGTATAGAGCAATGCTTTTTTAGGGTAGTCACACTCCAAACACTTCAAATGCTCAACTTTGACAAGGCTGCTGATGTCATCCACCTAGAAATACACCTCTGGGAAAATTGTAGCCCAGTAATCTCCATAGGGCATCCTATACTGCGTACTGCTGTAGTGTGATATATTAGTTAGGTAGGAGTTCTAATCCAAGACTTGGCAAGGGTGTTTGTGTGTGTGTCTGTCTGTGTAGGGAGCAATGAATTTTAGCCTAGCCACACTCTCTACAATTCAAATGCCCTACTTTGGCAATCCTGCTGATGTCATTCTTTGTGAAATACACCTTTGGGGAAGGAGTTCTCCAATAATCCCCCTGGTGGGCCCTATAACATCTCCATGCTGTAGTGTGATATAGACCTCTGTTAGGGGTTCTATACCCACATATGTCATTTGTGGATGTTTTGTGTGTGTTTCAATGTCTGTGTAGGCAGCAGTGCATTTTAGCCTAGCCACACTCCCTACAATTCAAATACCCTACTTTGGAAATCCTGCTGATGTCATTCATTGTGAAATACACCTTTCGGGAAGGTGTACTCCAGTAATCTATGTGGCGAATATTATAACTGCATAGTCCTGTAGTGTAATTAAACAGATAGGTAGGAGTTCTAATCACAGCATGATGGGTGTGTGTGTGTGTGTGTGTGTGTGTGTGTGTGTGTGTGTGTGTGTATGTGTGTGTGTGTGTGTGTGTGTGTGTGTGTGTGTGTGTGTGTGTGTGTGTGTGTGTGTGTGTGTGTGTGTGTGTGTTTGTAACTCATATCCTGTGTGTAGGTGGTTGTGAGTGTGTAACAACTGGGCCCAATGTGGAGCGGGTTTTGCAAATTTCTTATAAGGTGGCCTTAGTATATATATCACAATGTCCACCATACAGAGATAACAGATGCAAAATAACCAAGAGACTGGGTACAGATCCTTACCCATACATGTGACATCAAGGCCAGGCAAACACGGTTAGCAACCCCAGTGTTAACCAGAGAACACTCTCTACCCATGTCTCTCTCTCACACACACACACACACACACACACACACACACACACACACACACACACACACACACACACACACACACTTGCCTAGGCAACAACCAATATATTGATAGTACACTCCATATTTCCCACTGATAGTAACTCAGAGGTGATTGCAGTGGGCTACAGAGGGCATGGCACCCTGTCCATCTGTCCAATAAGCATGTACATTTAGACAGGCCACCTTCCCCATGTTCCCCACTGGACACCTGCAACACCTGTGATGCCATCAAATGTGTCCCACAAAGGACATACCATGGCTAAAAACATGCCCTGTATGGACAGATGCCACTGACACCAGTGAATGCTGTTAACATGCTATCAGTGTAGGTGCAGGGTAAACCTGCTCTCCATTACCTGTTCCCACCACAGGAGGCCAAGACTGGCACATCTTATGATAATCTGTGGGCCAGACATGCCAGGCAGTTCCACATGTCACTGTACATTCATATGGGAGGTTTGCACATCCTAGACACCGTCCATGTCATGGACTAAGGAGCACATACATCGGAAGCAAATCACAGCATTGGCGACATGCAATAGTCACCCAAGTAATGGGATGGTGGATACAATACTCACCTGTGTGGTCAAATCCAGAAACTGCACCCCTTAGCCACAATGCAGACAATTGTCATGTGGCCTGATGCCAAGGTATACCCATCACCTAGCCTTGTATAGCCGTCTTGCACAGTCGACCACCACACACCCATGTAGAAATGCACCCATGCATGTCAGTACTGGCACTGTGTGTGTGTGTGTGTGTGTGTGTGTGTGTGTGTGTGTGTGTGTGTGTGTGTGTGTGTGTGTGTGTGTGTGTGCTGTATGATGCATATGATCACATTCACACTCACTACAACCACCATTGGCATACTGAAGCATGCTGGCTGATGTCAGACACCTCCCCATACCCTTTTTCCCAGATAACCTCCGTATGACCCCTGTGGTGCATGTGATACCTGCACAGTAATGTGTTGTGGCAATCTCGCTAGTGATGAGTTGTATTCCTGGCCCTGCCAAATGTGTCAGTGTATGTGCATCCCTGTGAGAGTGTGGTTGTGTTGTTGCTGGCACCTGTTCATGCAGACAGGCATGTGTACTACACCTACCATATAGCTACCATATCCCTGTTGCAGATGTCACTCACCATCACATATACGTTCTGAGGGCTCCTCACCATGTAGGCACATCCAATAACTACATGGAAAAGTGATAGCACTACATAGTCATCAGAGGTTTGATACCCTGTGCTGGTAGGTGTGTGACACAAACATGCTTAGGTTTTACTCTCCCACGTCTCCCTGACTTGTCTTTGACTCTGTCTGCCTCTCTCACTCCCTATCTGGTGGATGTGGAGACCTATACCTGCTTTGCTTAGGCAGCAGCATGTATATTTTAAGTGATGTTCATGATCAGCTGATGGCCTCTGCATAAATTGAAGCCCTCCTCTAGCTGATTGCATGTGGAACAGCTGTGGTAACATTCCCATAGCCAATTGCAGGAAAACAGACTCTAATATCTCAGAGCATCATGTTGGTGTTGGGTCTTTCCATTCCCTGTGAGCAGGAACTCTATCTGTTGTTTGACAAACAGCATCTCAGATGGATTGGGGATTTACCTCTAACAGCATACACTGTGGAAACAGGGAAAAACACAAGGGGGGATGTGCCTGACCTGACTACAGAATGTAATTGCTGCTATATTGCATTTGGAGTAATGTTGGTTAAACAGGGTGTGTGTGGATATGGCTGCCCTACATGTTGTAATAACTGCCATGTCAGTGCTCTGTGTATGAGGAACCCCCATCTGTAGGGTCATCTGCAGACTGGGCAGTATGTGGTGCCTTTGATTTCATGTGTTACCCACAGACCACCTACTTGTGAACTGCAGAAGGTAGTGTGAGGATTGCAGTCTATAGATGTTGGAACCCTGGGAGTTACTGACTTCACAGCCTTCATAGGACATATGTTGCAACAAACCCTGTTACAACAGTAAATGTATGAGGTTATCACAGCAAATGACAATATTGGCCCTGTGTATGTGCTTCCAGCTAGACCTCTGTCAACCTCTGTACATATGTCAAACATTAAGAGGTGCATATGTGCTGTACACCATAATTAGTGACATCATGTCTGATAACAAGCCAGTGAGATATCAGACTGCTACACATGCTATGTACAGTAGAGGTTATATGTGATGACATAACCTAGACATTCTGTGGTTGTGTGAACAATCCTGAGGTCTGTGTAATTATGGTGAATGTCGACAGTGTGTGTAATGTTAATATGTACTTTGGCCTGTGTATAGACTGTCACAGATGTCATTGTTCTTTGTCCCATCCTATCTGATATTACATGCTGCTCCACTGTATGTTACCATATCGGCATACATGTTTGTAGGGCCATACACACACATGTCCCATACTGTGTAGTGGCCCAGTATATGTAGGGTTTGTGTGTGAGTGGCACATATAAGGATGGTGTTCAAGAGATAGTCCATATACTGTAATAATATGCTAGCGTACCATATGCGTACCATATGGGCTTCCGGATATTGGCAAAGGCTCTTGCCACCCCCATAGTGCCTTTTTTAGGCAAGGCTCAAATTCTAAACCTACCACCCTAGAACACCAAAAAGAAAAAAAAACTAAGGGTAATGCTGCTCAACGCCAGAAGTCTCAATCTCAAGATGCATGCACTTGAGGCCCTTCTCAATATGGAGAACATCGATGTCTGTGCTGTGACAGAAACCTGGTTCAAGGCTCCTGAGAGCACCCCAGCACTAACAGGTTTCACCTCATATCATGCGTTCCGGCCCCAAAATCAGGACAACATCAAGAAAGGAGGGGGGGGTGTCCATATTCATAAAGGACACCCACACCTCAAGGTGGCAACGCACGATGCATCGGAGACCATCCAGGTGCAATTAACCATAGGCAAGACTGCTCTGAAATTTGTAGCATGTTACAGGCCACCCTCTCAAACTCAGGAACCTCATATGGCCTTCCTGAAAATATTGGAGGGGATAAATGTATCTCCAAACACCATCATACTAGGTGACTTCAACTACCCTAATATAGACTGGGAACACTACTCAAGCCCAAACACTCTAACCCAAAGATTCCTGGAGTTCATAAACTCAAATGCCATGGAACAACTAGTCACCATCCCTACAAGAGGAGAAAACATACTTGATCTCATCATCATGAACATGGGATCAAAATGTTCAACACCGGAAGTATACCCCTCACTGGTGAGATCAGATCATAAACTAATCTCGCTGGAGGTCCTCATCCCGCCCCACCTGAAACAAAAAGACCACAGTGAAAAACTTCTCAAAAGCCGACTTCACACTTCTAAAAACTAGTGTGGACTCCTTTAAGGCCCCTGAACCAGTGGTAAACATTACTCAAACTGCTGAATCACTTACAAATGCCTTCTACCAGCACCTACAGGACTGCATGGATCAGGCTATCCCAAACAAAACTAAGACTCTCTGTACCAAAGGCAAGCGTCCAGTCTGGTGGACCCCAGCCATAAACAAGCTCTACAACAAAAGGAGGAAGCTACTACAAGATAGAGCAAAATCCTTGAAAGGTAAGACACCTTTGATCATCATAAGTAAAAAACTAAGAGCTCTCATAAAATCATCCAAGGCAAATTTTGAGAGAAAAATCGCCAAGGACTCAAAAGACAATCATAAGGCCTTCTTTAGCTATGTTAGAAACCTAGGAGGAAACTCCCAGATATGCTCAGAATTAGTTCAAAATGATGTGAAAATTACTGAACCTTTACACATTGCCAACATACTGGCTGACAGGTTCAGTGCAAACTTCTCCCCCCCTCCCCCCCAAAAGGAGAGATATCTATACCAGAGGATTGTAGCCCCCCTAACATCTCCAATGCCCAGGTGAGAACTGCTCTCACTAAGGCAAAAAACACAGCATCCATGGGACCGGATGGTGTCCCTGGCTGTGTGCTTCATGAACTCAACGAGGAATTAAACCCACAATTAGGACAGCTGTTTAATCTTAGCCTCACCTCAGGATACGTACCCAAGGAGTGGCGCACGGCAACTGTGGTCCCACTTCATAAGGGCGGTGCCTCCACCGACCCTGGAAATTACCGCCCCATTAGCTTGACAAGCCTTATCTGCAAAGTCATGGAGAGGATCATAATGGAACTCATAAATAAAGACATAGGGAACTTGCAGACTTTGGATCCAACCCAGTTTGGCTTTGTCAAAGGCAGATCCTGCCTCTTAAACTTGGTTGACTTTTTCCAGATAGTCACCAAGGCCATTGATAAGGAAAAGGCAGTCCATACAGCCTACCTCGACCTGGCAAAGGCCTTCGACACAATACCCCACTCAGGTATCATCGAAAAACTCATCAGCTTGAATGTAAACCCATACATCACAAGATGGGTTGCAAACTGGCTAAGTGACAGAACCCACAGGGTCAGAGTTGCTGGAGCCATGTTAGACTCAAAGCCTGTCACTAGTGGTGTCCCACAGGGCTCAGTCCTGGGTCCACTCTTGTTCGGCATCTACTTTTCTGAAGTACAAGCAAACACAGGAGGGTTATGGCCTCGAAAACACATCTGACACAGATATCCTTCAGAAGGGCCTCACAGAAACAGATAACTGGTGCCAGAGCCATGGCCTAAAGTTAAATGCCAAGAAATGCATAGTCATACCTTTCATGAAAAACAAGGTTACCCCTAGCTACCATATAGGTGGCAATCCACTGAGCACAGAAGAAGTCATCAGGGATCTGGGGACCCAGGTTGACAGTAGCCTTTCGTTTGACACTCATGTTGCTAAAGTAGTTAGGAAAACCTTCTATATTGCCCACCTGATCATGAAGGGATTCACATCTAGATCAAGGGAGGTCATCGTCCCCCTGTACTCATCACTCATTAGACCTATGATTGAGTACAATGCCCCGTTCGGAATGTATCTGATCCGACACCTGCTGCAGCTTGAAAGGCCCCAAAAGTTCCTCACCAAAAGGATAAAGGGTCTCAAAAATATGTCTTATGCTGCCCGACTGAAAGAACTCCAGCTCTATTCAGTCTCATACCGCTTGCTCAGAGGTGACCTGTGCCTGACATATAAGGCCATGTCAAGCCCAGATTTGATGAATATGCTTCACCTCAAAAAATCTAGATCCCTCAGAACCACAAGGGTGGGAGACTTAAACCTCGACACGGTTATAAATAGAACGTGCTGGAGGGACAGATTCATCACCCAGAGACTCCCTATGCTGTGGAACAAAATCCTGGTACATGTGAGGCAGAGCACCTCGATGGCCTTGTTCAAGAGGAATCTTGACCAATGGATGGGAGATCGCAGATATACCCCAGGGATTACTTCAGTGTCACTGCTTGACAGAGGCACAGCAAAATAATAGGCATAGTTTTTATTCAAACTAAAGGGGTGGCGAAAGCCACATAGCTATGGGCTAGGCTTATAAATGCCCTTGGGCAGATAGCCTAGTATGAACCTATGAACCTATATGTGGCTGTGGCTGTGTTCACATTGGATGTAGCTATGCACTGTCATACAGGTGTATCTTACCCTGTGCTGTGACATGCCTGTGAAGCCTGCTATATACGCAGGTACATGTGCATTCCCTCATAGGAAATGTAGGCCAGTGTTGAGCCAGTCTGCCTGTAGCCTGCACAGTGCTTTGTTACATGTCTAGCAGCTTAGTGTACTTATCTAGGCAGATGTCATGTCCAGATACTTGCCAGGTGTACTGCTGCCAGGCCTCCCTTAACAGTCATGTATGCCAGACAGAGCAGTGGGATGCTGTACAGATGTATGTCAATATCCAGTGGGTAGTATGTAGCCAGTAGTTGTACTATTCCTATAGTTTTCAAATGGCGGTTACTATGTGCCAGGACAGACAGGGGTGTGTGAATGCACAACCTATGGGGGCATATGTATACCAGTCATTACATGTTATACCTATCTACATGGCTGTTAACATCCACATTGTCAGGCTTGGTCCACATGTTTTGCACTAAGGGGTTCTGTGTATACCTCTGGACTGTTCAGAGTGTGTCAGAATGTCCATATAGATCAGGCAATATCTCTGCTGTAGTCCAAAGTAGCATTACGTGCTAGCAGCAGTACTGTACTATGATGTCCTTAGGATGTCTGTCAGTAGCCAATGGTGCACATGTGAAAAGCAGATGTGACCTCCCACACACAAACCATACCTGTGAAGAGAATCACTATTACAGTAGCAATAGTCTACTGATATACCTGCTAGACATACCTGACATCCCCTTGCACTATGAAGTTGGGACTATAGGATCTGAGGTAGGGCTACACCCCATGTTCAGGACATATGGTGAATATATATGTACATATGATTATCCAGATATCGATATAGATAATTACACATGTACATATCAACATATATAGATGGGTGTGTATTTGTACATAGATATACATATACACACCCAGATATATATATACACAGAGCATTATATGTCTAGACATATACAGATAGTGATACATATACACATATACATATCATTATATGTCTACACATATACAGATAGTGATACATATGAACATATATGTATACCACGCTGCCATTCCTGTCAGCTGTCCACTGCAGTTGCATCCCCCACACATATGGTGGGGCTGGGGCCATATATATGTGGGCTTCACCTACACCATACATGTGTGCCCTTATGCACTCCAGAGACCAGTGTATGTAACATCGGTATATGGCCCTGTATTATTGAGTCAGGGGAGATGCACCATACATAACGTAGGCTGTTATAAAATGTGGGGGTATCAGGGGTGAGCTGCCTTAAGGTATCTGGATGTACAGTACCATACAATTCACCTACATTGACATTACTTACATAAATTGTGCCTACTGCCTCCTGCCATAAAGACTGCTCTGTTTGTCAGTGTGCTTGCTATGGTGTCAGTTATGCCTTATGTAACAGTTACATCCCTTTTGCTCAGTTGACATCTTTAACACCTAGTGATTGTGTACAGAGTGTAGACAGAGGTTGCTGAACTATACACCTACAGTACTTACTACTGATTGTTTGGCATCCTGTGGCCCAGTCTGTCTTTACTATTGCACTATTTGAAGGGCTTGGCCTGGACAGCAGCAGTTGTGAACCTTTCCAGACTACTGTATAACTGTTTCACAGTTGCATTACTCTGTTTATATGGATGCCAGTGTCTGAACAGCTATATGACATGGCATATAAATCTGTAATAGTACACAAATAATGGTTTTACATATCTGCAGACCTGTGTGTGGTGTTTTATCCTCTGATCTCTCTGTGGGTATATGTTGCAGGCAACGACAGTAATTTGTATGAGTGGCTCATCCAGTGTCCAGTCTTTAAGGTGTTAACTGTAGGCATAGTGGCAGTTCCATAGTGTGTGCACCTACTACATAAGTATCTTATTGTACATATCTCTGCATGTGTATGTGTAGTCACATGTATATATATATATATATATATATATATATATATATATATATATATATATATATATATATATATATATATAGTTCATGTGAGGCAGAGCACCTCACTGAATCTCTTCAAGAAGAATCTCGATAAGTGGATGGGGGATCGTAGGTTTGTCCCAGGGATTACTCCCGTGTCACTATTAGAGAGAGGCACAGTAAACTAAACCTTAAAAAGGGCACAGTATACTCAAATCAAGGGGTGGCGTAAGCCATACAGAATCGGGCTAGGCTTATAATTGCCCCAGGGCAGATAGCCTAGTATGAACCTCTGAACCTATATATATATATATATATATATATTTATATATATATATATATATATATATATATATATATATATATATATATACATACACACACACACACACACACACACACACACACACACACACACATATATATATATATATATATATATATACATATGTATATGTATATCTGTATCTGCATATATGTGTCTGTGTATATCTTTCCTGGGAATGTTGATAGCTTCCACTATTTACATTTCCTACGGCAGCCAGACTGTACTGCATGATATATTACCAGTACCAGCCTGACATCATACAGGTGGGATGTAGTACTGTTAACATCTTGCTCCCATGTCGTGTCAGGTCCTGGATATGGGATCGGCAACACTTGGTAGTGGATTGCAGGGTGGATGTGTTTGGGGGGTGGGTATACCTATTCGTACAAGACGTATATTGTTTGGGGCCTCTCAACCACATTAACGGTGCATTTGGACTTATATGTTTTAGTTAATCTCCCATTGATATCTGCACATGTATGTCCATATATATACCTATATATATATATATATATATATATATATATATATATATATATATATATCTGCTTATATATATATATATATATATACCTATATATATATATATAGATAGATAGCTATGTCCGTATAGACCTACATAGATATATATCTGCTTACATATATGTAGCTTGCTGTGTATATGTTCAGATATGTATATATATATATATATATATATATATATATATATATATATATATATATATACAGATATGTTGTATCTACTTAGATACTAATATATTTACACACACACATTCATCTAAATGGTGAAATACATTCTCTGTACTGTTTAATGTCTAGGCTGGATGATATGTTTGTGAAAACATCAAGGTTATGTATATCTGCCATGGCCTAGTGGTAAATTAATTTGTCTGTGGTGGGCAGGGTCCTGGGTTTGAGCCTTACAAAGCTTGTTTATTTTGTTGTTGGGCAGAACACGGGCTGTTGGATACAGAGTGATTAAGGCACTTTAAAGCAGATGTAAGCGGGTTTACGTGGGTTTGTGTGGAGGTAAGCACTGCTAACTTCTGGTTACAATTTCTTATACTCAGCTTCTGTATTGCTTAACCTGTGTAGGCATTGCTTACCCTCATGCAAACAGGCTTAAACCTGCTTACTGCTGCATAAAAGTGCTTATTCCCACTTACCTCCACGATAATTTCTTTAAAAGAAAAGAAAAAAGTGTTGATAGGAAAGTGACGAAACAGGGGCACAAAGAGGGAAAGACAGTAGAAAAAATAGCTAGGGATGTGCAGGAAGGGTATAGGGAAGGTCTATAGCTGCCTATTTCTTCTACAGCAACAGCTGTGCATATGCAGTGAATTTGGAGGTAGGTTTGGACACTCAAACCCTGGGAGGGGGTGAGACCAACAATAATAAGTTGTGATGCTAATTAGACTAGATTACATATGTCCAGTGGACACATGTGCGAAATAGACAGCTGTGTATGGGGCAAGATTTTTTTGTGTGAACAGATTGCCTTTTTATTTTCAGATGTGAATGGGATGTTGGGGAGGGGTAGTTGGTATATTTGAGGAGGTAGGTTGGGTAGGTTAACAGACAAGACAAACAAGATGCATACAGGGGTGGTATATGACACATGTGGGGGGTAAGCACCTTGATGGAGAGGGGTGTTGGGATAGCGGAATCCCACAAGCCCCCTAGTGGTAACAGTAGGACTGAGGTCCCCACCCATGGGCAGTCAACACTGCACCTTCACAGCCCCAAAGGTGGCTGTGCTGGGGACTGAGTCGCAGAGCCAGGCTGACTCACTAATCACGACAAGTGGCCCTTGAGCTGGCATAATAGATCACCAAACTGCTTGTTGATGGCTCTACGCACCACTACCCCGACCTGGCAATGGGTGACAGGTTGCTGTCTGCACCCACTCCCAGGGCAGGGGCGAACCCCATCCACTGAGGCGGTTCCACCCGAAAGTGGTGCAGGACCAATGGACAGGGAGGTCCTTGGTTGGGCCCCTGACATGCTGGTGCCCGGAGCCACGGCCAGCTGAGGTGGGACAGGTGGGTCAGTGGGGGCCGGCCTTCCCAAGCGTGCTATAGTGTTTTCATTTCATCATCATTTGTGTATTAGTAATAGTCAACACATTCCAGGGTTAGGTATAACAGCATGCATAGATATTCCCATTAACCCAGACACCAGATGCGGAACAGTTGCATAGCAAACAGAACACATGCATATATGAGACCACAGTGGTAATAAGAACAGCATGCAGGTACATTGATGGCACCATGCCACCAGTGTTGGAATAATTCAGTATAGCACATGCATGGGAACCATTAACATTTTATCAAACAACTGGACATTATCAGAACGCAGGTGTCATTACATACCGGTTGGGGTGGGTATGTTGATTATTGTTGGAGATATGGTGGGGGGAGAGAAAGATGTCAATTAACAACTAGTATATTCCTGTAGTCCACATTACTTTCCTAGCCAGTGCTGTTATCTGTACCTTACAAGTCTTACTACACTACCCTATAGCCTTAGTTTGGACAGTGATATGGCTGTCGTCATTGTTATACATGAACTGGTGTTACCTGCAGTATACACCTCTTACCTGGCATACCTGTGGAGGGAATGTTTGTTAACACTAACTGTTTGTACACAAACTCACGGATTCTGGATTGATGTTTTACACTATGCTATCCAACTCTTTCTGCACAGACTCTGGCCATGTGTTGACCACATGCTGGTGTGCCAGGACATATCTAGAATATTGCCCTCTTCCACCTTTAGTGACCTGACACAAACATATACATATTTTCCTACACATTTATATTATGTAGCACAGTGTGGTGGACAGTGACCAGTGATATTTTATTATTCAGAAAACTGCAACACTCACAATTCCCTACAATACCAGAGTGAACAGTACCAGTACAGGTTATAATGGGCTGTATTTCTCAGCACAGTGTTCGTATCCAACGTACCTGTGGGAGCAATGTTTGTTAGCACTACCTGACTGTTGCCACACAAAGTTCTGGATTACACATTAGTATTATGCACATACATCTCACTCTTTTACTGTACACACTCTGGTCACAGCTTGACAACATGGGAGTGTAGATAGGACAAACTTGACATATTACTCTACTAACAGTTACGGGGGTTGCTACAGTGACAGGTGTGTTCTCATAGATGTTTGCCAATCACTTGTATTCCCTGTTTGCTGGCTAAACATCTGGGATCATCCCACAGACTTACCAGGGGGACAGGGGGAATAGGCAGCAGATATGGGCAAATATACTGCACATTCTGGCCTCATCTGTACAGTTATGTGGAATGATTCTGTTTGCAGCCTAATTCCACTCCCAGGATTAAGACCATGACTGTGTCTGCTACATCTGAAACACTTTCCATCACAGTTGTGTCTGCTATATAGATATTTCTGTATATTTCCTATCTGCTTTCTGTCTTATTAATCCCCTGTGCTTTTGCATTCTGACCTTGTATTACAACACTCTTATACAGATTTCCTAGACAGTTATATGTTGTAGGACAGTGTGGGCGACAGTGATGTGTAATACCTCATTATTCAGAGCAACTGCATATCATTCTTGTATTTCTGGGCACAGTGTTGGTATCTGACAGACCTGTGGGAGGAATGTTTATTAACACTACCTGAATGTTCCCACACAGTACCAGATTCCACATTACTATTATGCACATACATCTCACGCTGTTACTGTACACACTCTGACCACAGCTTGACAAGTTGGGGTGTAAATGGGAAATACGTGGCTTCTTAGTCACATAAGGTATTAGGGAGTTGCTAGTGTGCCAGCTTTGTTCTCATAGCTGTGTGTCAATCAGTTGTATTTCCTGTTTGCTGCCTATATGTCTGGGATCATCCCACTGATTTACCAGGGGCACAGGTTGATAGGCAACATATATGGGCCACTTTAATAGACATTCTGGACATATCTGTACAGTTATGGGGAATTATTCTGTATTCAGACTACTACCACTGGCCAGATTCGAACCATGGCGGTGTGTGCTAAAAAATCAACAGTTCACAGCCCAGTTGCATGTGCTATTTGGTTTTTGTTGTCTGCATTTTCCCTGTTTACTGTCTATGTGTCACTCAGTTGTACTAAATGGCCTCTGGGGATTACACCTGTCATATACAGGCATTCCTACACATTCAATTTATGGTGCACAGTGTGGGTAACAGTACTATTACATGATTGCTAATCTACATTACCATATGATACCAGAATATACACATGCAGTCCAGCAGTTTGACCTGTTTTGTCAGGCAATTACACTTTAATTAACATACAAACATATTCTCTAGTGTATGCAGTACTTGCCTTGAACAATACAGGTTTTATACTAGCAATTAATTTGCTACTACTTTTATTTTTATTTCCTATGACAGTAAATGCATGAGTATTACTGACCTGCCTCATGTTGCAACCTGGCTAGGCTACTGATGTGGGCCTCCTGGTTTGCAGCCTGCTCCATTGCAGCTGTGGGTGATATAAGAGGAATATTTAGCCATAGCTATCCATGATATACCTGAGTTGGCAATTATTACACATATACTGGGGTGATACTTACACACATCTAGAACATCCCCTGATGCTCTAGCTCTCAGTTGTTTGTCTGTATCAGCCCTTCCCGGAGAACATTTGTGTCAGTGTGGGATTCAATGACAGCTCCTAGTATGCAATCATCTGCAAATTTAGTCAGCCAGAGACCAAAAAGGAGAGGTCCAACGACTGATCCCTGAGGGGCTCCACTTGTGACTGGCCTCTGTGTAGAGATGGACTCCCCAGACCTAATGTCCTGGGTCATGTCTGTGAGCCTGTTCACTATCCAGTGGGTGACATATGGGTTTGTACCTAACTTCTTGAGTTTGTCAACAATTTCTGAGTGGGGTTGACTGTCCAATGCCTTTGCAAGGTCAAAGTAGGCAATGTGAACAACTTTGCCCTTGTCCGTTGCTTTGGTGACCTTTTCAAAGAAGTTCACCAGGTTAAATAGGCATTATCTGCCCTTGATGAAACCAAACTGGGTTGGGTCCAGTGTCTGGAGGTTTATTATATCTCTGTTGATCATTTCCATGATAATTATTTCCATGACTTTACATATAAGACTAGTGAAACTTATGGAACTGTAGTTTCCAGGGTCTGTAGATGGCTTACCTCTGTGCTGAGGGATGACTGCTGAATTTCTCCATTTATGAGGCACAAAGCCTGTTTTGAGGCCACAGTTAAATAGTAATTCCATAGGCCCAGATAGATCATGTTTCATTCTATTTAGAAGGGATCCTGGGATATTGTCTGGGCCCATCGATGCACTGTGTTTGGTCTTAGAGAGAGCATTAAAGGGGGAGTTATATTTCCTGATATTTCCTGAGGGAAGGTTGAGGGGAGAGAGGTGTAAAATTGGAGCTGAATTTATCAGCCAGATATATTGCTATATTTTCTGGCACAATATAGGTGGCTCCATTTACAATGCACTCTGCATGCAATTGTGTATTGCCTTTGAGGTTGCAGACATAGCTAAAGAGTGCTTTTTGGCTGTTCTTGGCTTGGGAGGCCAAACTTACCTCAAATTTGGCTTTGGTAGACTTTATTTATTCTCTAAGTTGTTTGCTTAGTTTGATTTGAGTGCTTTTGTCCTGGTTGGAGCTGCACCTTCAAATATTTGCCATGATTTTCTTCCTCCTGTTATATAGCTGATTGATTTTGTGATTCCACCAGGGTGGCTTGTTTTCTGAGTTAGTTCTGTACTTCTTCCTGGTGGGTACAGCTGCCTCTATGCAGCTGTTAATATGCTTGTACAGGATTTCTGTGAACAGTTCTATATAGCCATAAGTTTTCACAGGGTTTATGGGGGCTTGAAATTTTGTGAGGTTCTCACTTAATAGCAGGAGGTTAGCCTTAGAATAGTTCCTGAATATTCCAGGTTTAGCTGGGGGTCCAAGTTTTATTTTTACTTCAAAGGAGACAATTTTGTGGTCTGACCTTACCAAGGAATGCATTACAGTACAGGGTGTGCAGCAGTCTCCCATATTAGTGAGGACCAGGTCCAGTATGATTGTACACTCTGATTGGTGTATTGACTATCCAGTCCAGGGTGGTTGGTTGTGTTTTCAAAATCCAGGAATCTCTCTGCCTATGCATTTGGGGTCATATAGGATTTCTAGTTAATAGTGGGGTAATTAAAGTGGGTGCCCATGGTGGTGCAGTGGATAACATTGCCACCTCACAGCAAGAGGTTCTCCAGTTTGATTCTTGGCTGGGGTGCCTTCTGTGTGGAGTCTGCATGTCCTCCCTGTGGTCGCTTGGGTTTCCTCCGGGTGCTCTGGTTTCCTCCCACATCCCAAAGACATGCTGTAGGTGGATTGGACACTCTAAATTGGCCCTAGGTGTGAGTGTGTGCATGTGTGTGCCTTCTGTGGAAGGCTGGGTGCTGGGCTGACAACTTGACACCGTAAAAAAACACTGCCAATCATGAGTGGACAAGGTGATCCACTGTGACAACCCCTAACCGGGAAAAAGCTGAAAGAAGAAGAAGTGGGGTAATTAAAGTCACCCATGAATGTGCTATTGGGTTGGATGGTTAGTGTTTCTAATACGTTTAAACACATGGTATGTGTTTCCTGGGTCATACAGGGGGACCTATAACTTGCAAGGAAGTGGTATTGGATTTTACCTATGTTTTGAATATGGAACAACTCAAGTGCATTGTCCTGTTTTACCAGCCTTGAAGAATATTTATTTTTGAAGTAAATAGAGAAACCTCCTCCTTTAGTCCCTGCCTGTGAAGTATCTGGCCTAAATGTGTGGGCAGCATTACAATCTTGCACTGTTGGTGTGCTCTCCGTGGCTTTAAACCATGTCTCAGTGACCGCACAGACATCAGCATTCTCTAGGGTAAACAGAGCTTCTAGGGAGTAGAGATTTTTGTTTAGACTTCTAGCACTGAGCAGTAATAACTTTAGATTTTCTTGGTTTTGATTTGCTATGTCGGAAGTACTTTTAGTCTGGCAATGCCTAAAAAACACTGTAGGGGAGACAGTGCTTTATCTAATATTCAAAAGCCTAGAGGGGAGAGGTGCAGACCATCCCTGGCAACACAGCATGGCCTGTTGACCATCTCCTTCCATGCTGACAAATATTGCACCCCTTTAGAATACCAGAAACTAAGCCAATTATTAAAGTCAATCATCTTTTGTTCGTATTGTGGCATCATCCTTGGAGAAGGTGAAATGCTGCTCAGTGCTAAGCTCATACCAGCCTGAGACACATATTCCAAAAGCTCCATGATGTCTCTCTTCATATAGTCTAGGGAGGTATGTCTCAGGTCATTTACTCCCACATGGAATACGACTGAGTCATATTGATAATTGTGGTCCAGTGGCCTGAGGGCATGCGTAATGTGGCAGATCCTGGCCCTTGATAAGCAACTGACTTTAACTTCCTCCTTACTCAGCCTGGTGAGAGGACATCAGTGTGTCTCATGATGGAGTCTCCAATGACTAGAATGTTGGATTGTGTGGTGACTTGCCTTGGCTTAGAGGTAGAGGCTCCATGAGATGTAGCTGTATGTGTTGATGTGGGTGTTTTTTGAAAGGGTGTATTTGGGGTCGTTGTGGGTATTTGTTATGTGTACTTCATCTAGGAGGTCTTTGTGGTTTAGGAAGGTTACGTGTAAGTGCCTCAGCGTATGCAGGTGTATAGATCTGCATTGAATTTTGCATGATGGGTGCAGCATGTGCACTACTGACAGCCTTACTGACATCAGGAGTACTTTCATGTGACAGCTTTGCCTCCAGTGACATTGTGTAAATACATTTCTCACATACCATATCAGTTTGTTTGAGAATTAACTGGTTGTCAGTAAACATGAGGCAATTTCTACATTACCTCAGGAGCCCATATCCACCAAGCTGGTAATGAAGACAGTAGGAAAGTTCATATCCATGGTAAATTACCCTTTTTTATTGATTAGACAGTTGGAGTGAGAATATCAATCACTATCAGGGGTATCCGATTTGCAACTGTGTGGACAGTGCTTGTCACTGCAACCTAGTTATCATGTGGGCAAATAGGTATTTTGAGAAATTTCAATTGTGCTTTTACAGAAAAAAATGTCACTCAAAGTGTCTGAGTCTGTACAGAGCACTGCCAAACACTTGAGGGGAAACTAATACATAAACCCTGAAAATTTAAGGATGAAGTATTTAGGCAGATATTCTGAAGTTAGAAACAAATCAAGCAGTACTTACTGAAAACAAAGAATTAGCTTGTCAAGAATGATGAAAAGAGGGGAGTCGCATGAATGGTTACTGCCTGACTACTACTAATGCTGGTCTCAGCACAGTTCAATCTATTGGGATACAATGCTCCTTTGCTTCTTCTCTCACCAGAAGCAAAATGTTAGCACCAATCCCAAGAAGAGAAGCAGGCCATGGCCTGTTTGGTGATCCACAGTCTTGTCCCAGATGGTGCAAGGGTCTGCAGGCTTGTAGCCTTTTATTGGTAGATGCCTCAAATAGCAACCAGACCAATCAGCTATGTTAAGCACTGACACTCACTGACCAACCAGAAAGAGTCAGGAATCAATGCACTCTGCTCCCACTCTCACCGGGATCAGAATATAAGCACAGATTCCAAGCTGTCACCTATAAAGCAGTTATTAGGCTTTCTGGTAATCAGCAGTCTCCAGGAAATAATGTCCCTGTACTCCTCACCAAGAGAAAACAGAAGCACTAATCCCAAGATGACTACTGAGAAGCAGAATGTGTGCTTTTCAATAACTGGTTGTCTTACAGTAGACGCTTAAAGGTAAGATGAAGAAAAAAAATGGTTTATCCTAAACACTGCAGTGTGCACTAAGCTGTTAGATATGAAAGTGGGTAAATTAAGTTTTAATTGTTTTTTTTTTCTTGTTATTTCTTCTTTCCTGAATATATACAAGCTGGACTAAAAATAATCTGGGTCAGATGCTGAAGCAGCTGCTGCAGCTGCACACAATAACTAGACCTTATTAGGAGAGCAAAGTAATGCAGTTGGGTCTGTTTTATTTTATCTACTGTTCACACATTTTCTTTAGCCTTCAAATAAGTATGCAGCAAAAATGTAAGCATACTAACTTTGAACAGCAGAGACTATGAAAGACTTTGTGATACTGTTTTGTCTGATCACAATGCTGAATCTAGATGTATATGTGCTTGATTCATTTATAACAAATGGATAATCCGGATTATAATTGTTCTTAGCTGTACATACAGACCCAACAAGTAAAGCACTGATGTACACTAAAAAGGACTGTATTTGAATTATAAAAATAAGGAACATGCAAACAGTGACTGATAAACTATAATAAGTTAAATTCAGTTGTGCATGTAAGTATCTGCTATGTGTGAACGTAAAAGAAAAGCTATGATTTGCTTTGAACTGTAATATGTTTAGATTGCCTATTAAGTTAGATTTCTAAATCTCAGTTAAAAGCAGTTTTAAAATGCTCAGCTTAATTACCTTTAATTGATGTAAGGATTCAAAATCATATCTCTTACATATATTTTGGTTGAGCAAGCTGTTATGTTCATAGGTTCATAGCTTAGTACTAGGCTAACTGCCCTTGCGAGCCATTTTAAGCCTAGCCAATTATCCCTTGTGAGACTCAAACCATGCACCTTGTGTTTGTAAGGCAGACACTTTAACCATTAGGCCGCCCTCCCAAAAAAAATCATAGATTAGTACTAGGCTAACTGCCCTTGTGAGCCATTTTAAGCCTAGTTAATTATCCCTTGTGAGACTCAAACCCTGCACCTTGCATTTGTAAGGCAAACACCTTAACCATTAGGCCACCCTCCCAAACCCTGCATTGTTGTTTCTTGTTTCTGGGACTTAGAATGACAGAAATTTTATATGTTATAGTTGTTAGTGTTCTTTTTAGCTCTCTTTCAGTTAATAGGCTAGTGTGGATATGCACGGGGGGGGGGGGTCTGAAAGGGAGTGATGTCATACTTATATTCATACCATTGAATGTATCAAAAAGTCAGTCTATATTGAATCAGTGAACACTTAAAAAAGCGAACGCTGATTCAGAGACCCTATGTCATTGAAAACTTACAATCCCGAACATTCGGAACAGCGATTTTTTTTCCCAGGGAAAAAATAGCTTGGCCGGTTTTGGGAGTTTGCCACTTCCTCCACTGTGGTGCGATCTCGGAGTTGGTATATTTAAGTCAGGGGGGCTGGGGGGTAAAGCCCCCCCCCCACATGATATACTGTTTAAAGATTTTTTTTTTTTTTTTTTGTGGAACAGTGATTTTTTTTTTTTTCCCCGGGAAAAATTGCTGTTCCAAGTGTTCGGGATTGTAAGCTTTCACTTAAATAGGGTCGATGAATCAGTGTTCTCTTTTTTAAGCATTCGCTGATTCAATATAGACCCAAAAATTCTAATAACTTTGACAGGTCAGTTTGTCCCTATATAATTCCATTAGTTGTGAAAGTCAGTATTCTGTGTATTGTAGCTTTTTGGTAATTTCTGTGGATTCGTGGAATGTAAAGGGCTTACAAAATAAGAAAAAGAAGAATTTTTTAATGCATTTAATTTTTAAATCTAAGGCAGGGATAACTTTCTTTCAGGAAACGCATATGTTGAAAGAACAATGGGAGAAAGATATGAAAAAAAATGGGTGAAACATATTGTTGCTGCTGGTTACAGCGCGACTTCAAGGGGAGTTACTATAGTAGTTAAAAAGTCTTTTGATGGCACTATAATAAAGGGCAGTTATGACCCAAATGGGAGATGGTGTTATTTTACTTGTGAACTGCCGCCATTTAAAAACCTTTCTTAGTCCTAAATGTTTAAGCTCCATGTTTGCATCAAGTAACCTATCTGTATGAGATATATAGACTATTAGAGAACTTTCCTAATTATTTTATATCATAGGTGGTGACTGGAATATGATAATTAATCCAGAACTTGATAGGAAAAATAAGGATAATAAGCAACCTGTTCAGCTCACTACACTAATAGCTGAAACAATGGAAAACTTTAAGTTAGCTGACCCATTTGAAAACTATAGGAATAGTACGACTACTAGTAAATTCACTTATTCACCATACCACAAGTCTTGGTCTTGAATAGATATATTTGTAATATTTGAAGTCCTATTAAATAATACAGTCACCTACAATAGTGAACCTAGAACAATATCAGATCATGCAAAAATAAACATTACAATAAAGTTGGGGAGCTCAATGTAAAGACTCCAAGCAGTTATGAACTGGATGTTAAATACTAACTTATTAAAGACTAAAGAAGTTTCACAGGATATCATTGACATTCTCACCCAAGCCAAAAATAACCTAGAAGTAACAGATATACCATATGACATTCAATGGTAAGCGACAAATGCTACTGTTAGGGGAATATTAATTCAAAAAGCTGCTTTCTATAAAAAAATTAAACATGGAAAAAGTCAAAACAATAGAATCAAAATTAAAAAAACATAGAGTTAGAATTGCAAATTAGTCAATCGCCAGCACTTGAAAGTCAAATGGTTACACTACAAGAACAATTACGGGAAATTCAAATACAACAGTTCTCTATCAGCGAAATTAAACGTCTTTACAAATATGCCGAATGGACTCAATTACCCTAAAAAGTGCTGGCAAGAATCATAAACATAACCCACCCCCACCAAAATAAAGCAATTACTATAATAACAAATATCTAGATACAGACAAAGAGATTATAACGGCCTTTGAAGAGATTTACCAAAACCTATATGGCCCACACAACCAGTTTAATGAATCATTATTTCATCAATTTACTGAAGAGTTACAATTTCCAGTGCTGAATGAAACAGACATAAATAACCTCAAAGCTCCCTTAAATGTAGAGGAAATTATTGCTGCTGTAAATAGGTTGAAACTAGGCAAATCACCAGGGCCAGATGGTTATGTGGAGGAATTTTACAAGACTTTCCAAAAACAATTAGCTCCAATATTACTGAAAGTATAGGAATACATAATAAAGTATGGTCAAGGCCAATTTCTCATCCCACCACTGTAAGTCACTGAAACAATTAGAGTGGCTAGAACTCACCCACCATCTCTCATTCACCCAACTAACTATTGTGCACAAAATAATCTACAGACCCACAGACTGTCTCCTGCTCTTTCAACTCTACTTGCCAAATTTCATCCCAACAGGAATCTAAGATCTGAAAATCATCTACTTCTAAAAGTAGATAAGTCCACCTTACCTGCTGGTCAACTCCTCCATTCCTTCACCATCGCCAAACTATGGAACTCACTTCCACCTTCTATAAGAAACACAGGCAGCACCACCACCTTCAAACAAATACTGAAAAATCATCTCAGCTCTTCCTGGTTATGTTCCTGCTCTGTAACAACCTGGTTATGTTCCTGCTCTGTAACAGCCCTTCCTGGTTATGTTCCTGCTCTGTAACAACCCTTCCTGGTTATGTTCCTGCTCCATAACAACCCTTCCTGGTTATGTTCATGCTCTGTAACAACCCTTCCTGGCTATGTTCCTGCTCTATAACAACCCTTCCTGGCTATGTTCCTGCTTTATAACAACCATTCCTGGTTATATTCCTGCTCTGTAACAACCCTCCCTGGTTATGTTCCTGCTCTATAACAACCCTTCCTGGTTATGTTCCTGCTCTGTAACAACCCTTCCTGGTTATGTTCCTGCTCTGTAACAACCCTTCCTGGCTATGTTCCTGCTCTATAACAACCCTTCCTGGTTATGTTCCTGCTCTGTAACAACCCTTCCTGGCTACGTTCCTGCTCTATAACAACCCTTCCTGGCTATGTTCCTGCTCTATAACAACTTTTCCTGGCTATGTACCTGCTCTATAACAACTCTTCCTGGCTGTGTTCCTGCTCTATAACCTAACCTCTTCACTCTCCTTATATGGTTACTAAACTCCTATGTCTTTTGCTACTAGTCACTGATGATACTTTCTCCATATTTATTTTTATCTTCACTTGTTGATACTGGTACAATAATACTGATTAATATATCTCTGTTTATACCACTCTGATTGAATTCATTGAATTCTGCTTTAATGTATATTTTCTGTATATATTACTGTAATCAAACAAACTAGATTCCTGCTTTTATGTATATATTCTGCACATGTTACTATATTTACTATCTGTAACACTGGTTCTACTTCTGTACTAATTAATGTTAATATTTTTTTCTGTATCTTGTTGGAGCTTTTCTCCCTGGGCCTCCACTGAAAATGGGCTCTATTAGGCCCAGTGGACTTTCCCGGTAAACAAATGCAATAAAATAAATAAATAGTACCAAAGACTTGTATATCAATAACTCAAAAACTATATTCATACCAAAACCCAAGTCTGAAGCATCAAATCCAAATAATTACAGGCCGATAGCACTTATAAATATTGATACCAATTTTTTTTCTATAGTCCTAGCCAGTAGAATCAAAAAAATCTTACCTCTTATCATATCTTCTGAACAACTAGGTTTTATGAACAACAGGCAAATATATGACAATACACTCACCATTAATTCAATCATTAGTTTAAAAGTGAATAATAAATGTCCTAGCTATGCACTCTCAGTACATGCAACCAAAGCTTTTGACAGGGTACATTCTGATTTTTTATTAAAGATACTCAAGAAATTTAGCATCCCATAAGACTATATAAACATGGTTAGGGCTTTATACAATAATGCCACGACAACACTATTTAGGTTCATAGGTTAATCATATTTATAAATTAAAAGCAATCAAAACCTATTCAAATTATGAACGTTACAAGGAAAGGATGCCCACTATCACCATATCTGTTCAATATATACATAGAACCTCTACGTCTTAAAATATCTTATCACCATCTTATGAATATTTCAAAAATCCCAATAAAGTATATAGCTTTTGCTGATGATTTAAACATCTATTTTGAATTCCCAATTGAAAAATTCTCAAAAATATCCAATTATGCCACTAACCCAAAAAATCAGTCACATTCCCTCTGAATACTCTAGGACATAAAGAATTATATTTCCCCGAAACTGAAATAAAAGTCAATTATAATCATAAATATCTGGGTATCATGTTCACTCACCCCCAATCTGATATGACTAAGAACAATTTGCTCAAAACCTGGTCTACTATCACTGAAGACACTAAGAGATGGTTAAATCTCAATCTAAAACCAAGACTTGCAGCTATATCAAGAAATTATTAGCCTGTTACTTTTGAGATCTAAAATGTTATCAAATACCTATAGATTAATAACAAAAATTAAATATCAAGATGCACTTCTATATTCCAAATTTTGGGAAGAGAAAAATAATAAGACCGCTTTTGGACAAAAATCTGCTGCAATTGAGCTTACTCTAAAACTAACCCCCCCCAAAAAAAAACTAATTTACACCCAAATTATGATTAATAACAATGCTTATCACACACCACTTTTTCTAAGTAAAATTAATCCTTCACACTCTCCTTATTGCACCGTATGCCAAAACAGCATTGCAGACACTCTTCATATATTTTGGTGCTGCAAGAATGTTTACAAATTATGGTGGTCATTAAGAGCCAAGTTAGAAAAAAAGGGATAGACTAAATGTACCCTGCCATGGGAAATGGCAATTTTACATGTATTCCCTACCAATTTTTCCTATGAAAATAAACACATCATAGTCACACTGTGTGGAATGATGAAATCATACGTAGCCCAAAACTGATTACATAGAAGTAAAATCACATGGGAAAAATTTAAAGGAATGGCTATAAAGTACTTATTAGCCAGTAAACTAATTACAAGAAGCAAAAAAAAAAAAAACGATCCTACTATCAGAAACATTGGAGAACACTTATAGAAATCTTAGGTAAAAACTGATTTATGAACAAGGGACTACAACATCAGTATTATTCTATGTAAATAAGGAAACTAAGGATATTTAGTATTGTAGAATGTTTACCCACAGCAACAATGGGCAGGTCATAGTAATACATATAAGATGAACATTCAAGGTGATGTAAATGTATATAGTGTATATAGTTAGTACAAGATATAACATAACTTAGGTAGGCCAGAATGTCTTGATGCAAGTGTTTTAATGTCAGATTTCAATATGTTGTATATTATCTCTGTGTAGTTTCTGTATTATAGCTCACTATGAACAGCTTGATTGTTAGTCAGGTTTGCATATTTTTAGTTTAACACTGACGGTTCATGTTAAATATACATTAGTGGGATTACTGCAGCTTGATATTCTGAGTACCTGTTCTTATATTTTTCTGTGATATTCTTTTCTTGTATTAAAATAAGAAGAAAAAATACATTAAAAATATATTTGAGAAAAAAAGTTTTAGTTGCTTAAAAAGTTAGGTTTTAGTGGAGAGCCACTATTTTTAAAAGAGCAAGATAGATTGAAAGGGGGTGGGCACTTTTGTATTCTGGTTACAATAGGATGGCCAATATGTTTAAATTGCTGAAGGGGAGTGATTTCACAAAATGATAATTTTGTGCTTACTCACACCAGCCAGTGAAAGGAGAGAGGGAACAAGATATATGGTCAAATTAACCTAAGGGTCAGGCAACTAGAAAGACAGTGGTGTTTAAGAACACAACAGTAGCATAGTTGGAGGGTGGGAAAAAATTCTGACTCAAAAGAGACAGAGCTGTGGTCTCTCTTCAAGTTTTAATCTTTCTTCTTCTTTTCTTGGTTAGGGGTTGCCACAGTGGATCACCTGTCCGCTCATGATTGGCAGTAGAGTTTTACAGTGTCAAGTTGCCAGCCCTTCCACAGAAGGCACACACACACACACACACACACACACACACACATTCACACCTAGGAACAATTTAGAATGTCCAATCCACCTGCAGCATGTCTTTGGGATGTGGGAGGAAACCGGAGCACCCGGAGGAAACCCACGTGACCACAGGGAGGACATGCAGACTCCACACAGAAGGCACCCCAACCAAGGATCGAACCAGGGAACCTCTTGCTGTGAGGCAACAATGATAACCACTGCACCACTTTGGCTGCCCTCTTTTCAAGTTTTACTATGTAGTTAAAAGCAGAATACAAGTAAAACACAGTGTAAAGAAAACAAATCACAGTATACAACATAGAAAAAGGCAATAAAGTAATACAAAATACAAGAAATAGAAAACAAACTAAGCTTTCCTCACAGCAAGCTACAGCAGAGTTGGGGTGAGCCTTTCCAGTAAAGCCTCATACGATTCACAGCTCAGAATGCCTGCCCAGCTGCTTAAGTGACCAAAACCCATTTGAAGTTGGTCCATCACTGAATACCTCCATAATCTTAAATCTTCATATCCTGCAGAAATATAATAGAAAACAAAGAAATGATAGTCCGCACAGAAATGCAATACTCTGACTGGTCCCCAATATTTCAGGCTCAAGAGCCTGAAGAAATGATGAAGCATTTTAAAATCATTGTAAATAGTGTACTTGACAAATATTTCCCTAGTTTCCACAAGCAAAGTCAGAGGACATCACTGACAATGGATGTGATCTCAAAGAAATCACTTATAAAAAAGGGGGCAAAACAGGAAAACAATGTAAGGCTTTCAGAAACCAAAACAACTATTCTCACTACCTATTCTCTACAAAACTAACCCACTACACACACGTTACAAGTGATGAAAGCAAAAACTGATACTATTAATACCTAAAGACCCTAATGCTAATTCTTTCTTGAAACTCATAAATATTAATATGACTGCTCCAAAGACTCCAAAAATAGCAATCCACATACTGTTTGAGAGGTATCAGTTTTTAAACCAGTAAGCACTCTTATATAGTCCACCCTTAGCAAACAAATCATCCCATGACTCCTAACCTTACTCAGACTAACCACCACTTTCTGCTCCCTGGCAAAGTTACCTACACTGACAACATTTCTCTTTTCTTTCATCAACAGTCTATTTTAAATAAATAACCACAAGGGAAGTGAGAAAACAACATGGTGTAGTATCTCTTACAGGACACATTTTTTTTTTCAATTACTTGTGTTTTCAGGCGGGTACAGGCCCATTGTCAGATGTTATTTAGTTAATAATGTTGGGTGCAGTACTTAAATATCTACTTATGCCTAGAAAGGAAATTACCTCATTCTTTCTTATTAGATAAAAATAAAAAAACTTGGAAATGCCAGTGTGGAGAGAAAGTTTGTAGCTTGGGTGCTCAGCATAAAAAGTCCCTCTCAGACAAAGGCACTGTGTGTGTGTGTGTGTGTGTGTGTGTGTGTGTGTGTGTGTGTGTGTGTGTGTGTGTGTGTGTGTGTGTGTGTGCGTGTGTGTGAAACAGAAATAATGTGCTGTGATCCACCATAAAACTAACAGCTCTAGACAGTGTTCTGACACATGATGAGAAAATAATTCTCAGTACAAGAGATGCGTGAGGTCACATTGCTTCTTGAAGTATGCAGGGCTTGCTTCTTACTACATGTATGTGTGTGGATGTGAAGTACAACTACTGCAATTTTTTTCTTTATCTTATTCAATGTTTCACTAGTGTCTACACTGTTAGACACAATACCTGACTATTTCACGTCTTCATAATATCAGAATCCAAATCAAAAGGCCACTCCGATATCTAAAAGAGATAATCTAAAGAAAGTTCTCCAAGTGTTGACGCCTTCAGCATCAAAGTGGTAACTGGCATTTGTTATTAAAACACACTTTTTACAACCAAATGTTACTTCCATTCAGACTGACTGCTTCAATCCATGCCACGTTTTGGGGACTGACACCCAATGTTTTACTTCTACAATGTTCATCATCACAACAGATTCAAGAATACTGTGAAAGAAGGACCCTTCACCTTCTACCAGACTGGATTTTTGCCCTTCAGCAAAGCCTACACTGTCATCTTCAAGAGAAATTTTCTTCAAAAAGAATATGGCAGTGGATGGTTGTTAGCAATAATGACAGTAAACCTGTAGAATACCTCTCTTACACCTTGCAATAAGCTCTTGGACAGAACTGATATTTTAATATTGGTCTGTCTTTGGTTCATGTAAAGTTAGCACATTTCATTTCCCTGAAGTACAGTTCAGTAAATAAGTATATTAAATTCCTGATACTGCATTTTGTTTTAAAGCATTTGTTACTGCATTTAGGACAAAACCAGTTTGTGTTACATTAAGAGGGTTTAATTCTGCTCTCTGGTGGGAACAGAAGGCTGATTCAGGCTATCCGAGTTGGGGACTGCTGGTGGAAAGCTTATCGTATGTTTATCTGACTAGCCTGAGGGTTTAACTGTATAAAAGTTTTTCATTCTACTGGTATAAAAGCCTTACATTTGTGTGAGACTGTGCTCATTTATTCAGAGTTTTCCCGTGCCTGACTTGGACACCAGGACATTGGATTGCATCTAAAATCATCTGTGGACCTATAAAGCTGATATAAGTATTTTTTTTTATTTTTGTGCACTTGCTCGATCTCAGTGGTATTTAGCAGTTCTGTGCTGCATTTATTGATTTGGTAGAATGTATCACTGTTTTTCAGCCTGAACTTGTTAAAGAAATGCCATCTATTTGTTACTGTACTGCTCCTATATTATTTTAGAAGTATTATGATATTTCCCAACCTCCTCTAATACTGCAAAAGCTATTTTGAATTTGCCAAAGTTCTCCTAAGTTTGCCACAATATTTCTAACCTTTGTAAAGTTTATTTGTGTTTGTACAATTTCTTAACCTTGTATACATTTTTCTGCATTTGGCAACATGTTTTAGTGTTTGTGAACTTATTTCCAAGGATTCCTGAAACTGCTGGAGTTCTGCCTTTTGTTGTTAAGCATTTGTTACTGCAGTTGAGCTCAAAACCAGTTTGCTGCACAATAAGAGGAATT
The DNA here is from genome assembly GCF_019279795.1 of Protopterus annectens. Lineage (NCBI taxonomy): Eukaryota > Metazoa > Chordata > Ceratodontiformes > Protopteridae > Protopterus > Protopterus annectens. The sequence continues at coordinate 1,076,594,744 of NC_056726.1, read as the reverse complement.
TATTCTGTACTCTGATGGGAGCAGAGGGTTGATTCAACCTATCATAGTTGGGAACTGCTGGTGGAAGTCTTTTTGTGTGTTTACCTGACTGGCCTGAAGGCTTAAGTGTGTAAAGTGTGCAAACACAGTTAACCCATGCCTTGTTTATAAGCGACCTCTCCAGTTTAAAATCCTCTATTGCAGATGCTCTCCATAGACTCCCACTGTTCATAGCTGCTCAAAGAGCTGCCAGATTGTGCAGAGGTTAGCACCACTGCAGGTCGGGTCCCATTTATGTTGTCAAAGGGTCTGTTAATGCCCTTTGAACAACATGTAAATGTCGAACTACAAAAACTTCAAACGGCCAAGTATGTGCTAGACCGTTATAGGGAATTTGCCCTTTCCTTGACTGCAATGTGATCTTGGAGTTGGTATATTTAGTTAGGAGGGGTGTGGGGGGCACAGCCCAGCCATATCAGGGGTTGTGGGGGATGAACCCCCCCCCCACTTCTTAGGGTTTGATTTTTTTTGTTTCCTTTTATTGAACAAGCATTTTCTTCCCTAGGGAAAAAAATCGCTTACTTGGCCATTCAAACTTTTCGTAGTTTGACATTTACAGCCGATCAAAGGGCATTCGCTTAACAGACCATTGAATGACATAATATAGGCCCCTGCAGGTCATCTCACTCCTCTCACTTAGACCTTTAAGGACTCTCCCCTACTCCTTCCCTTCTATTAAGGATGTGATATAATGGACAGGCACATCCCTCTCATCTCTCTTTCTGGCCTGGTGGATATGGACATCTCGAGACAGTACAGGAACTGCTTCATGCTCACTGACAATCAATTAAATTTAAAACAGACAAACACAGTGCATAAGAGATGCCAATAAACAATGTCATTAGAGGCAAAGCTCTCACATGCACACACGAAAAATTCAAACTAGGTTGTCAGCTTCACACCCAAAACACTCACTACCAACACTATGGAACAAACATATAGACCCAGATATGCAGAGTTACTCACTTGTAATCTACTCAAGCTTCCAGGACCTCCTAAAAGCATCTCACAGTAGCCCTGTGCAGACTCAAAAAAGAGCACCTCCTGCAACACACAACTCTGAAAAATCATAGTAGCCCTGCTTCCAAACCAATAAGGCAACATACCACACAGCCAAACCTTCTAGTTATTGGTAATTCCATTGTAAGATATACTGATTTCCCCCTTACCAATCTAAACAAGGAGACTATCACAGTGAGCTTGTCTGTCTGGAGCCAGGATCCACCAGATCATGCATGCACTTAGATCTTTAAACCACAACTACCAGTATGACACAGTCATAGTCCATGTGGACGTAAAAGACCTAAGATGTACCTCAATGGACTATATGAAGAGAGACATGATGGAGCTCTCTGAATATGTGTCCAAGGTGGGTATGAATCTAGCCTTGGGTAGTATCCTATCTTCACCAATGATGATACCTCAGTACCAGCAAGAAATGATAGACTTCAGCAATTGACTTAATTTTTGATGTCACAACAAGAGACAACAAGGGGGATCCAGTATCTGTCAACCTTGGAGGAGACATAATTGACAAACCACAGTGGTTTGTCAGAGATGGTTTGCACTTGTCATCACATGGCTTCTAGATACTGGCAAAACTTTATTTATCTCCATAGTGCCTTTTTTTAGGTTGTGCCAAGTTGTCAAACCCTCCAGTGTAACAAAAATTACTCACAGTTACCTAATGGTACTGCTGCTCACTGCTAGGAATTTAAATAAAGAAATGCACTCCCTGGAAGCATTCCTCAACCTGTAAAATGCAGACATATGTGCAGTCACAGAAACATGGTTCAGAACCATCAGAAGCACCCCAGCCATCAAAGGCTGCAATGCCTTTTATACATTTTGATCACCCTGAGCTCAGGAAAAAACAAAGGGAGGAGGTATATCAGTGTTCATAAAGGACAAGTAAACTTCCAGATTGGTCCAACAACATAATCACTTGAGCTGCTCTGTGTCCAGCTAACCATAGGTGCAACCCCCTTTAATTTCCTTGCTAGCTACAGATCCCCTAATATGAGTTTGGAAAACCAGAACTCCTACCTAATCCTACTGGAATCTATTATCATTCAGCCTAAAACCCTATTTAGAGGTGACTTCAACTACCCCTCCATACACTGAGAGAGTTATACAACATATAATTCACTTGCTCAGGGATTTTTGTACTTTGTCAATGCAAACACCCTGGAGCAACTAGTTAGCTCCCCAACTAGAGGTACAAATATCTTAGACCTAGTACTCACAAACATGGGGGATTCTTCTCTCTCCCATGGATTAACCCCCCCAGTAATGTCTGACCACAAAATGATCTCCTTTAATATTAAAGCTAACTTAGATCCCCCATCAAATGCCAAACCTGTTAAGAACTTTGCTAAGACCAATTACCTCAAATCAAACAACAGCTTGTTAAAATTCTAAGCCCCTCAAAACCAAGATGACATGGAGGCGTACTCTCAGCTGTAAACAAAAGCACTAGACATCCAAATTCATAGCTGCATAGAGGAGGTAGTAACTGTCTGAGTCAAACCTATGTTTACTGGCAAAAAGAAACCATCCTGTTGGGCCCCCAGTCAAACTAGCTATTCAATAAAAGGAAACAAATCCTCTTCAAAACCAAAAAGCAAAAAATAAAACAGGGCAGAAAGACACTCACCAGTCTAAACAAATAAATTAGAGAGCTGATCAAACCTGCCAAAGAAAACTATGAGGCAAAGATAGCATCCTAGGTGAAAGATAACTATAATATATTTTTTTAATTATGTTTGTAATCTCAAGAGAAAGGATCATCAATGTGCAGAGTTAATCATGAATGATAACACTTATAGCAAGTCTGAAACTAAAGCAAACCTGATGGCTGACAAGTTCAGTTCAAACATTTCCCCCTTCACCTCCTACCACACCCAAAGAAATACCCACAACCAACTCCATACCAGTTATTACAAGGAAACAGGTTCGCCAAAACCACAGCCTCCATCAGTCCTGACAACATTCCAGAATGCTTCTTAAATAGGTTAAAACAGAATCTATCAACGCCACTACAAACCTTCTTTAACCACAGCCTCCAGGTAGGCTTTGTTCCAGAGGAATGGAGGACTACAACAGTCATCCCTCTGCAAAAGGGGGGCCCATCAAATGACCCAGGGAACTACACACACATAAGCTTGACTAGTCTTATCTGCAAGGCCATGGAGAAACGTATCATGGGTTTGATCAATAACAACACAGGAAATCTCCAAACAATGGACCGGACCCAATTTATCTTTGTATGTAGGAGGACTTGCCTGCTCAGTCTGGTGGACTTCTTCAAGAAAGTCACCAGGGCCATGGATGAGCTTAAAATGGTGTATACCACTTATCTAGGCCTGGCCAAATCTTTTGAAACAACCCCCATTCAGGGATCATAGATAAACTTACTGAGTTAGGCATCAACCCGTATATTGTCAGATGCTAGAGAACTGGCTCATTGACAGGACTCATATTGTCCAGATAAGGGAATACACTTCTGATGCAAAATGTGTTACTAGCAGTGTCCCACAAGGCTCAGTGTTGGTACCCCTCATGTTTGGTATATACTTATCTAAAGTGAAGGGCAGTGTTGGGGGCCTCTGGCTCACCAAGCTCATTGATCACTGTATACTAGGAACAATCATTGAATCCCCAAACAATACTGACATCATACAAACATACCTGAGACTAAATGCTAAAAAATGCATAATCATATCTGTTGGTAAATCAGATATCCCTCCAAATTATAATATTGATAGCACACCCCTAAAAGTATACACAGTAGTGATGGACCTAGGAACAAAGATAGACAGTAACATAAACTTTGACTATCAGGTAGCTATAGCACTGAGAACAGCCTTCTGTGCAGCTCAACTTATAAGTAAAAGCATGGCATCAAATCAAAGGAAGTCATGGTGCCATTCTACTCGGACCTCATCAGGCCAATAACTGAGCAGAATGCTATCTTCTGCATGTACCTAACCAGGCACTTACATAGTTGGAGTGGCCCCAGAGGTTTCTCACAAAAAAATTACAAAGTGTAAGACATATGTTTTATGTAGACCTACTAAAGACCCCATCCCTTTACTCAGTCTCATATTGTTTATTGAGAGGGGACACATGCCTGAGAATATCCCCTAGCTACTGAGTGCTCCTGGCCCTAGCAACTCACTCTATCTTTCCATCCCTCTATACTGTAAAGTGAATTCAGAGATTTCCTGGCCAGAGAATAAGGACCCCTTTCAATCAAAACCAGACACCTCTACCTAATCCAAGGAAGCTAAGAGTCCTAGCACTGAAGGGAGCAAGGAAATTTCCATCCCTCTATACTATAAAGTGAATTCAGAGATTTCCTGGCCAGAGAATAAGGACCCCTTTCAATCAAAACCAGCCACCTCTACCTAATCTAAGGAAGCTAAGAGTCCTAGCACTGAAGGGAGCAAGGACCTTTCCATCCCTCTATACTGTAAAGTGAATTCAGAGATTTCCTGGCCAGAAAATAAGGACCCCTTTCAATCAAAAAACAGCCACCTCTACCTAATCTAAGGAAGCTAAGAGTCCTAGCACTGAAGGGAGCACGTGTTATACAAACCTATGTGTATGACAGCCCTTTTTTAAAATACCTACAGCTGTATCTAATAAACTATCTAGCCAGATGCCCAGCAGCCATGCCCCTCTCTATCTCTAGCAACTAAACCTTTCTCCTCCTTGTATAGCCTCCAGAAGCTAATAATCAGAGACTTACTACCTTTGTTTTCTAACTCACTCTCTCATACTAGCTGATTCTGCTGAAATTTACTTTTCTTCAGCAGGTTGTTACCTTCAATAGGTGTATTCCTCACCCTTCTTACCCCATCTCTCTCCTGTCTGAACTTAAAATGCAGCAGTGTTGTAGTAGATTACATGTACATCACTCCTACATCCTCCTCATTCCTCACTAGAGCACTCAGGGATCCCCTCTTCTATTGCTCTCACTGGGTTTGTACATACCTGATAGTACCCTCATAGGTATTAGCAATCCACTGACTGTTCTCTCCAAACTCTCACTTACTTGTCTGAACCTGCTCCATTCGCCCTGCAGGCTCATTCTGCTCCCCTACCCTACCCCAAATCCTCACCCACCCCCAGTGCTCCTAGCCTTATACCTCTCTAGCAACTCCCAGAGTCCTATTACCAAATCCTAACCTGCCTCTCATTAGGGATATTCCCAAGATAACCCATCACTCCTCCCACATCTTTACAGACTCCACCTCTCACTCACTACCTTATAACTTCTATATCACAATGCCTAGCGCACTCATGTCTACTTACCTAAAACACTTAATCTTGTACTCACTCCTACCCTTCCTTTTCCTACCCTATATCCTAATGGCCTATGAACATCTCAACTACTCTAACTTCCACCATCCCTCTAAACAAACATCCCTACCAGCTATAACAACCACCCTTGAACACATCAACATAACATCTACAGCCACCTATCTTCTCCCAAAGTATCATAGGGTTGCTCATATTACCTATAAACATCTCCAAACCAAGAAAACCCTTAACATATTCTATCATCCTCTAATTCACACACACAGATGACACCAACACCTCCTACTGGATGGTGACATTCATCCCAACCATGTTAGACTATCTCCCTCTACCTTTTACACCCCTACAAGGCCTCCTAACTCCCTCTTCATAGCTCACCTAAATATACAAAGCATAAACAATAAAGTGACCCACCTGCATGCTCTCCTAGAAGTACATGAATATGACATCTTATGCCTAACTGAAACATGGTTAAAACCAGCAACCCAAGACTATGAAATCACATCTCCAAGATACAGTATTGTGAGATTAGATCACCTGAACAAGAAATGTGGGGGCATAGCCATAATATATAAAGCTGGGTTCCAAGTTACTTTACTAGATATACACCCACCTTCAGATACCAATACTGAAACTGTTATCACTAAACTTCAACTAAACACCTGTAAGTCCATCTACATTATATGCTCTTATCTTCCTCCTGGTAATAATATCACCACCCTTGAAAATATCCTTAGCTGTCTTTCCACAAACTTCCCTCAAGAAACCATAGTGCTAGGTGACTTTAATATAGACTGGAAGAGCTGTAATACTGATAATCCTACTAACCACATACATTTACATGGCTTTTCTCAAACTATCTCCTCTCCTACCAGAATCCACAAACTGACTAATAAAGAAAGCATCTTAGATTGGATTCTAACAAATACTCAGTCCCCAACATATAAAGCAGGCACCCTACCAGACGACATTAGCGATCATTCACTAACATATATAATTAGACAAAAAATGAGTACTCCCTACCCTACCGCTTACAGAACCACTCGTTCTAATGAACATTTTAACCCTGCAAGCTTCCAAAGTGAACTTAGTGTTTGTGACTGGTCACCCCTAATACACCTCCAGCTAGAGGATGCAGTGACATACTTCAACTCCAAATTCTTAGAAATCTTAAACTACCATGTTCCTACTTGTACCTTTAGGATCAGGACAAGAATTGCTCCATGGCTAACTAAGGAAACTAAGCAAAAAATACAACTTAGAAACAAATTATGGGCCAAATGGCGTACTACTAAAGACCCAGAAGATCATTTAAAATTTAAACAGCTTAGAAGTACTACTAAAACATCAATACTATTAGATAAAAGAAACTTCTACTTTCAACTTCAACAAACTAACCAGCATAAACCAAAAAAATTCTGGACAGGTATCAATAAACTCCTGCATCCAGGCCACTTGAAGACACCAACACCATCAGGAATAGCCCATGAGACTCCCAAACAAATTGCTGATGCTTTCAATACCTTCTTTACTGATGCTATCCAGTCACTAACTCATTAACTCCTGTATCCTTCAACCTGCCTTCCTACTCAACTAACTTACCACCTTCATTTCAACTACAACATATTCCTACACCCCTCATCTGTACTCTTCTTCAAAAACTCAAACCATCTACCCTCTCTGCTGACCTACTACCTGCCAAATATCTTCAAATTGCAGCTAAAGTTAGAGCATATCCTATTTCTATCCTAATAAATAAAATCATAACAGAAGGCACCATCCCATTCATTTCAAAAATCTCCCATTTAATCCCCCCTACACAAAGGTGGTAATTCAACAGAACTCTCTAACTTCCATCCAATTTCCCTACTCTCTCCCTTAGCTAAAATCATGAAATAATGCATCCACCGTCAACTGTTAGATCACCTTCTCCAAAATTGCCAATTAGCTAGCTCTCAGCATGGCTTTAGACCTTTCCGTAGCACCACTACTGCCCTCCTATCATTTTCTGACCACATTAACAAAAATAATAACAACCGTAACATTAGGGTGGCCTAATGGGGTTGGGAGGGTTACGCAATGGTTAAGGTGTTTGCCTTACAAGCACAAGGTGCAGGGTTTGAGTCTCTGAAGGAACAATTGGTTAGGCTTAAAATGGCTCGCAAGGGCAGTTAGCTTAATACTAATCTATGACCCTAATGTATTTCCTCAGCAACCTTTATTGATCTCTCTAATTCATTTGACATGGTCAGCCACCACCTCCTGTTGAATATACTTAAGTCCCTCTCACGTGACAGTCATCCACCACCTACTGTTGAATATACTTAAGTCCCTCTCACGTGACAGTCATCCACCACCTCCTGTTGAATATACTTAAGTCCTTCTCACGTGACAGTCATCCACCACCTCCTGTTGAATATACTTAAGTCCCTCTCACGTGACAGTCATCCACCACCTCCTGTTGAATATACTTAAGTCCCTCTCACGTGACAGTCATCCACCACCTCCTGTTGAATATACTTAAGTCCGTCTCACGTGACAGTCATCCACCACCTCCTGTTGAATATACTTAAACCCCTCTCACGTGACACTCATGCACTACTGTGGTTCAAGTCCTACTTAGGTAACAGACAACAGGCAGTGCTTTGGGACAATAGTCTATCTAACCTCCTCCCTGTCACCATTGGTGTACACCAAGGTTCTGTATTAGGCCCTCTTCTTTTCTCATTTTTTATTAATGATCTAAATGTAATCATCCCTCAAGCTACATGCATACAATATGCAGATGACTCCACATTAATATGCTCCTCTACTGGACCATCTGAACTGCAGTCCCTTACCCAAAATATCTTTGAATTAGTAGAAAAATGGTTCTTACAGTGCTGTCTCCTCCTTAACCCCAAAAAGACTAAACTATTGCTCTTTACTCCCACAAAAAAGTCCACCCCTATTGACTTCACTATCAAATCTAATAATGGCTCAGTCATATCTCCTGACACTACCACCAAACTCTTAGGAGTAACAATAGACCACAACCTTAACGATGATACTCATATCAAAATCACAATAAAGTCAGTTAACAGAAAACTAGACTCGCTCTATAAAATTAAACCCTTCCTCACTCCCATAGCTAGAACTACTATTGCCCACACTCACCTTATCTCTACTTTCTTCTATGCCTCTCCTAAATACACTAATTTATCTAAAAGCAACCTCAACAAGCTGGCAACCTCCTACAATAACATTGCCAGATGTGCAAGTGGCTCCCCTTTTAGAACCCACCACTGCCATAGTCTGAAACTACTGGGCTGGCTGGAGCTGCATAATCAAATTCTGTTCCTCCATCTCATTATTGCCCATAAGACCCTTTATCATGCATGCAAGACACCGATACTCACTAGTCTAATCACCCCCATATAAAAATCTTACACACCTACGCTCAGCAAATAAAGTACTGGTAACTAGACAAAAACCCAATAACAAAGCAGGGGATTCCCTTTTCTGTAACACTGTGGGAAAAAACCTGGAACCTACCTTCTAGTGAACTCACATCTCTTTCTTCTACCCCACTATTCAAAAAGGAACTCAAAATATACCTTACAACCCACTGGCTATGTCCTTGTACCAACCCTGACTGACATCCCTCTTCCTGTTATCCCAAAGTCTATCATTAAATACTACTCACATCATAGCTACTTTTAAGACCATTACCTCCGTCCCCTCCTTTAATCTGCTCATGTAGCTGTCCAGAGACTGTACAAACTCATTCTTCACAGAGAATATTCTAGATTAGGATAATTGTACCCATGACGGCCTTTACAAATGTGTCACTGCTTTATGGATGAGTCACTGCCATTAAATGTGTGACCCTGCCTTGTAAATAATTATCTGTTCTTCTGTGACATATACACAACTTTGATTTCAAATGTTTCACACCCTTTTAAATACTTTCTTTCTTCTACTAGTGTTTGGTCAAAAAAAAAAAAAAAACTTTTATTTTGTTTGTTATCTATCGTACTTACTATGTTACCTTGTATACAACTATTGTGTCTGACAAGTGAACTGTATCTGTAGTTGCAATATTCTGCTTTGTTTTATGTGGAGCTTTTCTCCCCTGGCCTCTACTGAAAATGGACATATATCCAGTTAGACTAGCCCGGTCAACAAATGTAAAATAAATAAAAATAAATAAATAAATAAGACATCCTCTGATCCAGTCCTGATGAAAATGTGACATATTTACAAGAAAAATTATATGAAAGTTACACATTCCATGGACCTGAACATTATTTGTGACTCTAACAGAATTTGCTGGAGAGACAGATTGATATCCCAAAGGCTACCTCATCTATCATCATAAAACAAAGCCTGTCTGTTACTCTTTTCAAACAGAATTTGGATAAATGGATGGGGAACTATAAATTCACTCCCTGGGTACTGTCCATCTCTCTTAAGGACAGAGACGGTCTGTAGAATGACTCAGGGCTCCAACACCCAAAGACCCACTAGACTGATAATACTCCATCCCATATGAGGGGAATTAAGATGTAATAGTGTCATATTCTGAGTATTATTGCCTAGGTTTGTAAAAGCTCTTGTGCTATTAGCCAAGTAATGACCTATAAATATGAAGTTCACTAAAGCAACATGCTGAAAGAGTACGTTTATGCAAAAATAGAAATAACAAATCACAATTGAAGATAGCTTAAACAAGTGAATAATTTTGCATGGAGCAAGTCCTCTATACCTTGCACATGGAGGGCTTTCACAACTACTCGAAAATTGTACATCTAACATCACAGCATAATGGAGAAAAGGGATTTTCCTTTCTCACCACTGTTACCCGTATTACGAGTTCTAATACTGAACTAAATAAGCTACTGCCAGTTTGCATTCCATTTCCTTTAATAGCTTAATGTTCATGATCTCTGTTCAGTTGTTGTTCTTCCACTAATCAACATCATACCTCTCAACCTGGAACAATCAAAAATCTGGGCAAAGGCCCACGAAAAGTAGGTACAATTGGCCAAAATATGAATGTTGATAAACATAAGATTTGCATGCATATTTATGTAACCACGCCCACTCCAGTGGTATTGTGGGATATCAGGTAAAACTGCTAGTAACTTCAGCAGTATAAGTGGTAGTGTTCCACATAGCACTGAACCAATCAGGGACACATTTCAGTGGAATCAGGGATAAATTCAGAAATAATTAGGGAAAACCAGCAGTGACATTTTTAAAATATTAGCACTATTAACTTGAGATACTGACAGAATACGAGAATGTGAATTAATACACATTTTTCTGATGTAAAAGAAGTCAATAACTCTAATTATTGTCATTATTTATTAATTGTAATTCACCATATTTTCTTCGAAAGTCACCAATTTTAGGAGGGACTAAGAGGGACAAATCTACAATTTGAATCCTCCCAACTGTCCAAATTTTCACAGAATGTCCAAATTTATGCCTCATAATTTCGGTCTGTTCCTCATAAAATTTGTGTTTTTTGGCAAATCACTGAGGACTGAAGTTACTAAATAATGACATCCATTTGAGTTTTAGACTTTATATCATAAAGAAAATCAATGCTAACACAAATACTGTTATTTTAGCTACTTTTTATGTTTATAACAGCAGTCTTTAAAATCTGTTCTTATGTTCTGGTCCTTTGTCCACATTATTTTAAGTTTTGTCCAGGTTTCCTGTGCTAAAAGCTTGACAGGTATGCAAACCTGCTCACCAAATCAACACTAAAATTCAATTCAGAATCAAGACTGAGTTCAAAAGAAAACCTAAACTACAGGTGTGGTAGGCTGATAAGGTCATTCTAAACACATTCTAATAATTCAGAACTCAGGAGTTATTCTAATAATTATGTACTTGTGTCACTATCTCTGAAAATGCAAGGGCTCCAGAAAACGCACACAAAAAAAAATAATTAACATAATTTTATTCTTTTTGCTATACATATTCTAAAACATGGTCTGACTTTATTGCATCTTTCATACATCAAAATTTCCATTTGTACTGCTTTGGGTTGGGAGTATAGTACAGAATGTGTCTAAAACTTGGATAGTTGTCCATAACATACTGCCCTGAAGTTAGCACTCCAGACATCCTATATATGTTTTGTACAGTAAGTGCAAGAGTTCCAGCTCAACATCCTCATGTGCCTCAGGCTTGGACCATCCCCAAATTCTTGCTGCCCTCTTATATTCTGCCATCAGTAACATCAGTCACCCTGCTCAGCTAACAACATCACTTCGCACAGACTACCTTGACTATTCCACTTAGAGCAGCTATAGAAACTTGGTTTCCCCTCTCGTTAATCAAGGCATATTAACAGACTGCCACAATATAACTTTTAATTTTATTACATCTGTCCTTAATCTCAAAAATACTTTTAGAAACCAGTTCCTGTAAACCTCATGTCACCCTCAGCAGAGCAGCACTGACTCCCTGACAGATGACACCCCACTTGTTCAGCACAATAGTTACCCTGATTAAAGCACATATAAAATGGGCAGCAAAGATTTTCCTTACTTTTGTAGGGCTGATAGAGCATAGTTCACAGACCGCTGACGGATCCCAGCAAAAACTCACCTCCAGATCTTTAGTAAAGGCAGTTGTAGCATTGTGTAAAGTAGATTGTTATAAGAAGCTATATTTTCTATCGGGTTCTGCAATTTGAAAAAAATCCCTGTCAGAACCCTGGCAGCCAAAATTTGCCCCAGTTATTAATTCCACCTGTTGGAACCATTACATAAGTTTATATTCCTCAGTCCCTAAGTGTAATGAATCCACCTTTAAAGTTACCAGATGGCTATCAACATGAGGGAACTTATCCCGGTTTTGTTTCTCCTGGCACTTTAATAATCTTTAGACAACCCAGGCTCCTACAGCTCTAACATCATATAGTCCCTTATACTACTCGAGATAATCTGCACAATCTACCTTCCCTAGTCTTTCCTTTCCAAATCCCCGACGCTGCTCTAACAACCCCATTCAAACCACTTATTACTAGCAATAGATTTAATTGGGTGCAAAAGTTACGACTGTTAAACTGCAAGGTTCAGGTGCATGTTATCATCCCAACTGTTTTATGTGACTGGGTGCTTAATGTTGTAAAGATCTATATAAGGCTAGCTATACCTGTCCCTAAAATGCCTTAAAGCAAGGACTAGAACTATGTTAGAAGTTAATGAATCCAATAGGCGGAAAATAAACATACATAAACGCAAAACAAGTCACCATGTTTTCACTTCCCAGACTTCAACAGATGCATTACTGAATCCAAACACTACCCCTATTTTATAAAATGATCATTAACCAACTGCCAATAAAATAGCAACATTAATAAAACTGCATTAAAGCACTCATGGGTAAAAACATATATAAAATTCAAAACTATTCAAGTCATGAATAGAAAATCCATTCTCCATTTCTATAATTAATAGTATAGAATGCAAAATATATACAAAGTATAATAATACTATTGACTGCAATGGCATATAAAACAATACAAATAACTCATTATATTAAAACAATAGTGCCATCCAGAGGTCTTATGTAAAATTGCCAGCATAATTCAAAATAGAATGACATTGCCAGCATGGTTTAAGTGAAATACTAATATGACTCGCATTAAAATGCCTTAAAACAGGGAAACATCCCAAAGGTGGATAATGATTTGCCCCAGCATAGCTAATATAAAATGCAAATAAAACATTTTGTGTAAAATCTAAATCTACATAAGTAGGGAATGTATATATCAAGTTAAAATGTGCAAAACGTTTAAGAGCTGGCTATTACAGTCTCACTGCCTTTAAATTTAAAACAGGGCCAAGGGAAGCATTATCATTAAGCTCAGGAGGTCTACTGGTTTCCAAAACTAATTGCCAATATACTTCCTTGTATTCACTCTTAGTTTCCCACAAGCCACTTCTAGTATCCATGGTTATTTCCTCTAATATGGGAAATAGGAACATGGCAAGTGTACAATTTAAAGTCTGCTTATACAGTGTACTTCTCATATTACTATGGTGTATATCATATATGTGCTCATAGATCATAGATCCTATTTCTTAATTTCCTTTCAGCCTTGCCTACATAGAATGATGTGCACTGATTGCACATTGCTATGTAGACCACACCTCTAGAATCACATGTATAAAAAGAGTTAGCAGAAACATATGTATCCCTAGCCTCAATCATGGTTTCTTCAGTATTACATATATATATATATATATGTATATATATATATATATATATATATATATATATACACACACATATATATATATATATATATATATATATATATATATATATATATATGTATGTATAAATGTGTATGTATATATATATATATAAATACATTTTAACATTGTGGGCAAGAACCACATTTAAACGTACCTCTTCTATTTGTATTGGTGATAATCTTATTATTATGTTCCATCAGTTCTTTAATATTTAAACCCCTCCTTAAAATACATTTAAAAAGTATATCAAAAATGCCTGTTATGTTTGACAAACTGGAAAATCCTCACCATTCGCTCTCCATAATTCCTTTGATCGCACCGGTACCCCCATTAAACTCATTTATAAATGCTTTGCTCAAACCAGTTCATATTTTCCAGATTCACCACCCAAGAAGCCCCCTTTTGGAATATATTCCTGATTGCATGGGCCCTTGCCCAGAATGGGACTAAACCTATCATCACATCTTTCAAGATCCTCCCTATAAACCCCATCAGGACATCGAGGTAGCTACGATCAATAAACATTTTTTTCAAAATGTCACAGTCTCAAAAACTTGATTATCAGAAGTCATTCTGCTTATTCTAACATACTGTCGCTTATTTATGCTCCTTTTTTCATGGTAAGGATGTTGTTGTGTCTTTCGGCTTTTCCCGGTTAGGGGTCGCCACAGCGGAACTCCGGTCCGCTAATGATTGGCAGTAGATTTTTACGTACCGAGTTGCCAGCTCTGACGCACAACCTTCAATGAAGGTACGCCCATTCACGCATGTCTCCACACAGAAGATGCTCTAGCTGAGAATCGAACAGGACAACGTCTTACTGTGAGGTGACAATGCTACCGCAGCACCACAACTGCAGCTTTCATGGTAAGGATGTGCACTAGTATAATACAGAAAAGAGTTAGAATATGTCCTTTTTCTATACACTTTTCACATATAACATCCACATGTTTATAGAGGGTTACATCCAGGTAATTCACTTTTCCCAGCCAATATTGTAAGTGAAAAGCAAAAAGTTAGTAGTGTCAGTAATATAATTAAAAAATGTCATGAATCAATCTTCAGAATCTATCTAAAAAAATAATGTCATCCAAGAAACACTTATACAGTATCCAGCAATCTTTGCATTCTGATTAAAAATATATCTGTGCTCCCAAATCATTAAAATAATATCGGCATACACTGGAGCACACCCCACCCTCATTGCTACACCACTGATCTGCTGAAAAAAGTCACCTTTGAAAAAGATATAATTGTTCTTCAAAACCAAATCCATGATTTATAGACTAACACAGAAATTATTATGGGATAAATTGCCAAATGTATTAAGTGCATCCTTAAACCACTCTAAGCCCTGTTCTTGGGTTAATGCAGCTAAATAAATCCGTAATATCAGTGGTTATAAACAACAACTGGTTTTGATACAGATCCAATGTCACACTTCTCAAAAAATCCCAGGAGTCCCTCAGAACATTCTCTTCCTAAATAGCGATTCTTTTCAGTTTAACGTGTAAAAATCTGGCCAAGGGGAAGTCACTGGACCTTCAGCTTACACTGTAGGTCTTAAAGGAGAATCTAAAAGGTTCTTATGTACTTTAGGTATTCCAAAGATTGGAAGCACCCAGGGCTTGTCATTATGTAAAAAAAAAAAACAATTCCTGATCAATGAGGCCTTCTAATAAAAGGTCTCTTACAGCTAAATAAATACGCCTGTAAGCTAAATTAATTTCGTTCCTCCAGACATGAATATATTTATTGGTATCTTCCAGTAACTCCATCATTTTAGCCTCATAAATAAACTCAGTCATGAGCACTGTCCCTCCCTCTTTTATCGAGTTTCATCATTCTTAAATTTCAATTGTGTCTTAAATCCTCCAATAATTTTTTCTTTTCCCCCAATAAATTAGGGGAGAATTTGTTCACCAAAACACCTTCCCAGAGTAGATTGTCCACTAGAATCTGAAAATTCCTTAACTGGGGATGTACAGGTGGGTTAAACATGCTTTTCCTCCTTAATGTATTGTTATCACTACTACTATTACTGTCAGTGTATAATATTTCCAAGTTCTTTTTCCTTAAAAACAATTTAACACCAATAATTAACTTGCTGATATCACATTTCTTTTTCACAATAAGATTAAACCCTTTGGAAAATAAATCAAAGTGTGCTTCTTTTATCTCTAAGCCACTAAAGCTAAAAATATTATCACCATTAAAAGTTAGCTTAAAGATTCTCTCATGATAGTTTCTACAGGAGCATTATGTACTATTAGAATCTTCCTTATCCCCTGCCCCTCAAATTGTAAAGGTTTTGATAATTTTTTTCATCATCATCAATTGATCATTTTATAAAATGGGGGTAGTGTTTGGACTGGATAATGCATCTGATGAAGTCTAGGAAACAAAAACGCAGTGACTCATTAAGTGCTTATGTATGTTTATTTTCCGCCTATTTGATTCATTAAATTTTACTCCTACTTTGTGTTTGAGTGATCCTTCTAGTGCTTTCTTTTGGATTGTTAACTTAAATACTTCCTAAATCAGATCTGAAGAAGCTGCATCAATAACTTAATCGACTGGAATATTTCTAAGTAAACAACCTTTTCCAACAACCTCTCCATGTAGGATAAATAGTGGTTTGCTTAACTACATTTGCTTTTAAAATAAGCTCTTTAAGATGTAATAACAGCATGACAACTAGTGACTACATTGGAATGAAAACACTGTGTCCCTTTAATAACATATAATCGAGTACCGAAATCACTTGTGCTGTAATCATTCATGAAGTAGCACCTTGCACAGACCCTCCTGATCAAAATAAAACTTGGTCATTTTTCATGCAAGAATAATTTAAATATTAGTGAATTAAAAAACTTACACACAAATGCTCTTGCCAAACAGTACCAGCCTAACTTTAGAGATATACCAAAAAAGAGTGATTACTGACAGTCATATATATCGTCCTCTTTATTATGTTGTGCTTTTATTTTTTGATAAATCTGAATCTTAAAATAAGCTAGCCTAGTGAATGAATACAAACCTACACTAAAAATATATTTTACCGACAGCAATGAACTTATTCTAGTTACAGTCTCAGAGTCATGTGGCATTGGAAATAGGATGCATAGTAGTAAATATACTGGTGGCTGAGAGCGGCTCCCCTCCCAGATACTACAATCCTACCAGAATGATAAACTCTTTACATTTCGAGTCTTCGAGATGAAGACGAGTTTCACATAAATCACACTCCTACTAGCTGTCAAGCACTTCCTCACTTTCTCATGATGCTTACATCGTGCACATTGGTGCTGTTGCAGGATACACCAGCAATGCATGATGATGTCAGCACTCACTAAAAATGTAAATAAAACAAAAAAAGAAAATTAGAATTTGAAGGGGCCACTCAGGAATTTGTGGCACTCTATTATTTTTCCCCGCAAAATGAGAAATACTGAGAAATTCAGTAGAGTTAAGAGGTATGATCTGCATACTATTTCACCAGTGTTAAATTTCAAATGAATCCTGAATTGAAATTTATATGTTTGTTAAACTCACATGTATCTCAAACAAGAAAAAATAATTTTACCGTAAAAGGTAATGTTGCATTGTCATTAGTCCAAGATGAACCTAACACATTTTGTATTACAACATAAATAAAACCTAACTGCACACAGTTTTAAAATGAGACTATTCTTCCAAATAGTACATTGTTCATACCTGTGGGAACCTGTATACACTCAGTAGTTGTGCAACAGTTCTTAAAATCTCTGAATCACTGTCTGCAATGATAACAGCAGGCTTTGACGATGTATAACAGCGGTAATTAGGAACAGGAAGAAGCTCACCGAAGGCGGTAAGGAACATAAATATGTTTCGTAGAACGTGGCTCACTTGACTACAGGAATCATAGATTTCAAATCCCAAAGTGATGTTAGGGAGAATGTCAGGAGCTTTATTTGCTTCTTCAGTAACAAACATCAGTGCTAAGGCCATTAAGTAGGCATAAATATCATGGCTGAAAAAAAACAAAGAGGTAAATGAACACAGAATACAAACAAATTTATAAATATTTGTCGCCTGTTTTTCAAAGGAAGATGATTTTTTGAAAACCAGTATCAAAAGTTGTATAATGTCACATTCATGCAGAATCTCACTTTTTTAGCCATGTACATCACAGTTGAGAGATTGTGATAGTTCTGTTTATATAAGAAAAAATAATTTTTCTAACATTATAGGAGTACAGTTTCGAAGGCTTCCTAATTTAGAAGGCAAAACTCCACTTATAATCCAATGCAACAACATGGATATTGTGATCTCATACCAGAAATGAGAAAATCAGCTTTTCAAATTCAACATGAACCAAGCAGCAAATGTTTGTAGTATAGTAAAATTCAAAAACTGCTTTGTTCTGAGACAAAAGTTCCACATCTCCCAACCAATGGAATTCACCTTGTGTATTTAATTTCCTAATATAATCTACTTTAAGGTTAGTGTACCTCAGAAAGTGGGTGCTTTTCCCTGTATTCCATCAAACAGAGTACATTTCACACCTTGTTGTAGTCACAGCACTGGCTGCTACAGTACCAGGTATTTTACTTAACCCATGTTAAGTTGGACAAAAAAAAAGTTAAAGTAATTGGAAAATGGAAAAACCATGAATTGAAACCCTAGTGAAGAGCAAATGTTCACTAATAAGACAATAATGTATGAATAAGGCTAATAAAAAGAAGTCTATGGCTTCATGATAAACTATCAAACTACTGTGAAATATGCACAAAAAATGGTCCCCATATGGACTCGCCACACTAAACCTGGATAAAACACCACTGGGGATGTGGAATAAGTAAAAATAAAGATCTATCACAAGTAACTTGCTCACAGTTGGCCTTAAAAATACATTGCCAGTGGCAGAAGAAAATATATGCATACACATATATACATATATGGGTTTACCTGAAAACATCGAAAGACCACAATATTGAATCCCACATCGTCAAGATGAAATCATTCAAACCTCACTTCAGCGAATGACCGAATCATTAAATGCATTCCAACAGTAAGTAACCTGTTGGCCAACAAGGTGGACTTTGTCCTTTTTGAGATATATTATGATCTTGGACTTGGTATATTTAGTAGCAGGGTGTGAGATTCACAATCCCCCACATTGGAGGGTATGGGGGTGTAGCCACCCCATCTGGGTGGGTTGGAGATGGTACAGTTTTGTTTTCATTAGTTGTGGTATGAGTGGTTACTTACCGTGGGAATGCATTTGATGATCCCATCATTCCCTGAAATAATGTTTCAATGATTTCATCTCTAAGATGTTGAATTCAGTATTGTGGGCTTTTGATGTTATGAAGTAGACCCACACACATAAATATATCTCTATATCTATGTATAAATATATATATATATATATATATATATATATATATATATATATATATATATAGATAGATAGATAGATAGATATAGATATATATATATCCCAAGATAAACTACTTCAGTCACGATGGCTGTCAGCATAAAATTAGTTTATTGGAAGACATAAAATAAAATAAAAATTAGTGCTTTCAGGTGGCTTCCACCCTTCATCAGATTCAAAGATAACTGAGCAAACAGAAACCATTTATATAAACCCTACCCAATCACGGATATCTAATAGATTTACTATCCAATGAAAGCATATAAACATTCGTAGCCAATGTAGGTTCAGAAATGAAGCGTTTAATAAATTAAAAAATTAAATATTTAGCCAACTGAAAAATGTTAAAAAGTACTCTATTTAAATAATTAGTATGTAAACATAAATAGAATTACTCTGACTAAAAATGTGTGTATATATATATATATATATATATATATATATATTTATATATATAAATATGTATACAATAAATATAAATGCCTATATACTGTGAAAAATCCGACAAATAACCCAACTCTTGTAAATCAATCATAGGCCAATCACCAACCTTACATTTGTTTAGGATCCAATAAAATATCAGCTCCCTGACTCACAGTAAGGTATATACAAAAATACTAGACAAAAACGCATGTTCAACAATAACTAAAATAGGGGTCTATATCAAATAATTTAAGGCTCCCATTGTCAAACGGCATTATATCGAAGATGCCATTCATCAATTTCCACTCTTGTTGGCAGCTTTGCCTCCCACATCCCCCACTAATTATATATACCAATCCAAGGAGAAAATCAGGTATACACTACCAAAGTTTGTTCCAGGAAAACCAAGAAAATGCAGAAAAAACAAGGAACTCTCCACCACAGTGAAACAAATATAAAACTTTAATGGATAAAAACACCTTATATCCTCAGAACCAGGACAAATGCTTTTGGCAATATGCCTTCTTCAGAACTGAATACATCTTAAAGTACGGAAATAGCACAAACTCTCAGTAAAATACATACAAGAATACTAAGCAGAAGCACAAATTCAAGAATAACTGAAGTAAAACCCTAAATTGTATCAAGGGATCTATAGGTTCATAGGTTCATAGGTAGGTACTAGGCTATCTGCCCAAGGGCATTTATAAGCCTAGCCAGAGTGTGTCAACTTTCTCCACCCCATTGATTAATTAACTGAGCCTCTGTCAAGAAGAGCCAATGAAGTGATCCCAGGGGTGTATTTTCTTTTACCCATCCACTCGTCAAGGTTTCTCTTGAAGAGTGTTAGTGAGGTGCTCTGCCTGATGTAGTTAGGAATTTTGTTCCAAAGCATGGGGTGTATATGTGACAGGAATCTATCCCTGCAGCATGTTCTATTTATTGTTGTGGCAAGGTTTAGCTCACTAGAGCGAGTGGCTCACAGTGACTTGAATTTATTTAGGTGGAGCATGTCCATCAATTCTGAGTTGGACATGGCTTTGTAAGTCAGGCAGAGATCACCTCTGAGTAAGCGATATGCGACTGAGTACAGCTGGAGTTTTTCCAGTTGGGCTGCATAGGACATATGTTTGAGGCCAGTAATCCTCTTGCTGGAGTACTTTTGTGGTCTTTCCAGCTGTTGGAAGTGTCTTGTGAGGTACATCCCAAATGGGACATTGTACTCTATGATGGGTTTGATGAGTGACGAGTAGAGGGGCACTATAATCTCTTTATTTCTAGATGTGAACCCTTTAGTAATTAGATGAGCTACATAGAAGGATTTCCTAACTACTTTGGCAATATGATTGTCAAAAGAGAGATTACTATCTACCTGGGTCCCCAGATCTCTTATTACCTCTTCTGTATTAAGGGGGCTGCCGCCTATGTGGTAATTCATGGGTGTTTTGTTTTTCCCAGACGTGATGACTATGCATTTTTTGGCATTTAGCTTGAGACCATCTCTGATCAGTACTAGCAAGAAACTACGATCCCTCATAAAATCATCTAAGGCCAGCTTCAAAAGAAAAATTGCGCAAGGCGCTAAAGATAATCACAAGGCCTTCTTTAGTTATGTCAGGAACCTGGGTGGCAACTCCCAGATATGCTCTGAGTTAGTGCAAAATGACAAAAAAATTTACTGAACCCACAGACATTGCCAACATCCTGGCAAACAGGTTCAGTGCAAACTCGCCCCCCCTCTTCCCCCCCAAAAGAGCAAATGTCTATCCCAACAGAGTGTAGCCTCCCTGACATCACAGATGCACAGGTGAGAGCTGCCCTCTCCAAAGCAAAAAACACAGCATCAATGGGACTGGACGGTGTCCCTGGCTGCATCTTACACGAGCTCCAAGAAGAACTGAACCCTCACATAAAGTCACTGTTCAATCTCAACCTTACTATAGGATATGTACCCAAGGAATGGTGTACAGCAACAGTGGTCCCACTCCACAAAGGTGGTGCCACAACGGACCCTGGAAACTATCGCCCTATAAGCCTGACTAGCCTGGTCTGCAAAGCTATGGAGCGTATCATCATGGAACTCATAAACAAAGATATTGGGAATCTTCAAACACTGGATCCTACACAGTTCGGCTTTGTTAAGGGCAGATCTTGCCTCTTGAACCTGGTCAACTTCTTTGAAACAGTCATGAAGGCCATAGATGAAGGGAAGGTAGTCCACTCAGCCTACCTGGACCTCGCAAAAGCCTTCGACACAATACCCCACTTGGGCATCATAAATAAGCTCACCAGCTTAAATATCAACCCCTATGTCACAAGATGGGTTGCAAACTGGCTCAGGGATAGAACCCACATGGTCAGAATTGCAGGTGCCATGTCAGATTCTAAACCAGTTACAAGTGGCGTCCCATAGGGCTCAGTCCTGGGACCTCTCTTGTTCGGTATATATTTCTCTGAGGTACAGGCTAACATGGGAGGACTATTGCTGACCAAGTTTGCAGATGACTGCAAACTGGGTGCCATAATCGACTCACCGACTGACACAAGCATCCTACAAAAGGGTCTCATAGTGACGGATAACTGGTGCCAGAGCCATGGCCTAAAGCTAAATGCCAAAAAGTGCATAGTCATCCCCTATGGGAAAAACAAAGTGCCCACAAATTACCACAGCGGTGGTAATCCATTAAGTATGGAAGAAGTAATTAGGGATTTGGGGACCCAAGTAGATAGCAATCTCTCCTTTGACAATCACGTTGCCAAAATGGTTAGAAAGACCTTCTATATAGCCCAGCTTATCATGAAAGGGTTCACATCTAGATCAAGAGAGGTCATTGTGCCCCTCTACTCATCACTCATCAGGCCCATAATTGAATACAATGCCCCATTTGGGATGTACCTTACCCGACACCTGCAGAAACTGGAAAGAACCCAAATGTACCTCACCAAGAGGATCAATGGACTCAAACAGATGCCCTACACAGTTAGGCTAAAGAAACTCCAGCTCTGCTTACCGCCTACTCAGAGGTGATCTGTGCCTGATGTATAAAGCCATGTCCAAACCAGAATTAATGGACATGCTCTACCTCAGGAAATCCAAATCCCTTAGAGCCACACGCTCCAGGGACTTAAACCTCAGCACAGAAATTAATAGGACATGCTGGAGGGACAGATTCATATCCCAGAGGCTCCCCTCACTCTGGAACAAATTAATAGGACATGCTGGAGGGACAGATTCATATCCCAGAGGCTCCCCTCACTCTGGAACAAAATCTTAATCCATGTTAGGCAGAGGCCGTCAATGACCATCTTCAAGAGAAATCTTGATGAGTGGATGGGAGATCGTAGGTTTACCCCTGGGATCTCTTCTGTGTCCCTACTAGACAGAGGCACAGTAAACTAACCTTAAAAGGGCTATCTTCTGTGACATATTATACAGAAGCACAGTCAACTAATCTAAAAGGGTGGCAAAAGCCAAACACACTCTGGCTAGACTTATAAATGCCCTAGGGCAGATAGGCTAGTATCAACCTATGACCCTATGGCTTTGACACCAGGTGTCCGTCTCAGTAAGGCCCTTTTGGAGAATGTCCATGTCAGCCAGAGAGTCAATTATGGCTCCCAGTTTGCAGTCATTGGTGAACTTGGTTAGCTATAGTCCTCCTGTGTTTGCCTGTACTTCTGCAAAGTATATGCTAAACAATAGGGGTCCCAGGACTGAGCCTTGTGGGACACCACTTGTGAATGGTTAAGAGTCGGACCTGGAGCCTGCTATTCTTACACTGTGAGTTCGGTCTGTAAGCCAGTTGGCAACTCATCTCGTGACGTAGGGGTTTATGTTCAGGCTGGTGAGTTTTTCTATAATTCCTAAGTGGATAATGATGTCAAAAACCTTGGTGAGGTCAAGGCAGGCTGTGTGAACTACCTTCCCCTCATCTATGGCCTTGGTGGCCGTCTCAAAGAAGTCAACCAGGTTTAGTAGGCATGATCTGCCCTTAACAAAGCTGAACTGGGTCGGGTCAAGTGTTTGGAGGTTCCCAATGTCTTTGTTAATGAGTTCCATGATGATGCGTTCCATAGCCTTGCAGACCAGGCTAGTCAGGCTTATGGGGTGATAGTTACCAGGGTCAGTTGTGGCCCCTCCTTTGTGGAGCAGAATAATTGTTGCTGTGCACCAGTCTATGGGCACATAGCCTGTGGAGAGGCTGAGGTTGAACAGTGTGTTTAGGTGGGGGGGGGTTAGTTCATTCTGTAGTTCGTGCAAGAAGCAGCCTGGGACACCATCTGGCCCCACTGACGCTGTGCTTTTGGCTTTTGAAAGGGCTGTTTTCAACTGTGCATCTTTGATTTCTGGGATACTACACTTTTCCAGTATTGTTGTGGGTCCTTTTGGGGGAGAGGGGGGGTGAAGTTTGCACTGAATCTATCTGCCATGATGTTGGCAATATCAGTGGGTTCAGTATATTTTGTGCAATTTTGCACTAGCTCAGAGCATATCTGCGAGATGCCACTTAGATTCTTGACATAGCTAAAGAAGGCTTTGTGGTTATTTTTCAAATCCTTGGCTATTTTTCTTTTGAAGTTAGCCTTGGAGGACTTTATGAGGGACCTTAGCTTCTTACTGATACTGATCAGGGATGTCTTTCCTTCTTGGGATTTGCTTTCTTTATAAACTAGTTTCCTACTTCTATTGTATAGCCTGTTTATGGCAGGGGTCCACCAGACTGGTTTCCTTCTCTTAGGGGAGTGAGTATTGGTTTTGCTAGCGATAGCATGATCCATGCATCCTTATAGGTGCTCATAGAGTGCATTTGTAAAGGTTCCTGCATTTTGGACACTGCTATCCTTTAGCGGGGGGCTGTGAAACTTGCCACTTCTGTCTTAAGTAAGGTGAAGTTTGCTATAGAAAAGTTTTTCACTGTGGTTTCCTTGGTTGGAGGGGGTGATGTGGTGTGGACATCTAGAGTGATTAATTTATGGTCTGATCTAACCAGTGATGGGTTGACCTCTGGTGTGGAACACCTGTCGCCCATGTTGGTGACGACCAGGTCCAATATGTTTTCACCTCTGGTAGGGGAGTTTACCAGTTGATCCAGGGAATTTGAGTTGATAAATTCCAGGAAGCGCTGGACCTTGGAGTTTGTACTTGAGTAGTTTTCCCAGTTAATTGTAGGGTAATTGAAATCACCCAATATCAAGGTGTTCAGTAGGACCTTCATGTTTTTCAGTGTCTCCAAAAAGGTAGAGTGGTCGTCCTGGGTCATGGAGGGTGATATGTAGCAGGCCACAGTTTGCATTGCAGATTTGCCCGATATTAGTTGCACATGGATGATCTCAGAGGTATCATGCTGCGCCACTAACCTGGAGGTGTAGGTATCCTTGATGAATATGGATACACCCCCTCTTTTTGTGTTTCGGTCCATGTTTTGTGGCCAAAATGTGTGGTATGAGTTGTAGCCCAGTAGTGCTGGGGTGTTCTGTGGAGCCTTGAACCAGGTTTCAGTTACTGCACAGATGTTGATGTTCTCCATACTGAGGAGTGCTTCGAGCGCGTGCATTTTGAGATTTAAACTCCTGGCGTTGAGTACCATAACCCTCATTTTTTTTATTTGTGCTGTTTACGGAGGTGAGTTTGACTTTAGAGCCTTGACTAAAAAAGGCACTATGGGGGCAGCAAGAGCCTTGTCCAGTATTCAAAAACCTAGGGGTGACATGTGCAAGCTGTTTCTTGTGAAGCTACGAGGGTTGTCGAGCATGTTGTCCCAGGCTGACAGACACTGGATCCCCTTTGAATGACACCAGAAGCTTAGCCAATTGTTGAAATTGATTATTTTTTTCTTTATACTGCAATATCATTCTTGGTGAAGGCAGGATGCTACTCAGGGTCAGGGTCATACCCACCTGGGCTACATGATCAGAGAGCTCTTCCATGTCTCTTTTCATGTAGTCCAGGAGTAAATCTCAGGTCATTCACACAAACATGAACAATGACAGAGTCATATTTGTACTTGTTCTGGAGTGACCTGAGTGCTTGTGTTATGTGGCGGATTCTGGATCCTGATAATCAGCTAACAGTAACCTTCTCCTTGTCCAGCCTAGTGAGTGGGATGTCAGTGTGCCTGACTATAGAGTCACCTATTACTAGTGTGTTAGGTATGTTATTTCACCTTAAGGGCTGTGATTGTGCGGCACACTGATTTTGTGTTTTATGTGTTGTCTGGTTTGTGATGGGAGGTGCAGGTTTTTTGGATGTCTGCTTTGGAGGTCTGTAATGCTTTTGCAGGTTTTATTTACAGCCTCCGAGTATGATTTTGTGTATTTATGTGTATTTTTTTCCAGTGCTGGTTTAGTATGTCTATGTAAGGCTGGAGGTGTGGTGCACCTCATGTCTGCCTGTTCCAGTCTTGGGTGGAGAGAGATTAGCCTCCAATTTAGTTATTTAATTGCATTTCTCACATATGTTAATGTTTTGTGGTAGGAGGAGAGGGTTGTCTGTGTACATGAGGCAGTTGTAACATTGCCTCAGGATACCCAGGTTCACCAGCTGGACTGGAGAGTATACCTGAAATTGCCCTTTGGCCATGCCTGAATAGTAGGGTGAGCTGCTTAGTCACCTGGTTGGTGAGGGGTGAATAATGAGCCTTGCCCTGCTGGGCAATCAAGTGTTGGGGTATATTAGTGCTTGCTATTAGGTCTGAGCAAGTGCTGGACTACAAGATGCTTTTTAAGTGCTTAGGTTGAGAGTTAGACTACTTTCAAGGGAAAAACTGAAGAGGAGACTTGGTGGAGCCGGGATAAATTTAGCCCTAGCTAACCGGCGCTGTCTGTATGTGCAAAACTGTGCAAATATGTTTTTTACAGCAGGGAAATGAAAGAGATAGAAATTAGCCCAAAATGGCCTATAAACTACTAACTTCTGGGCTGGAACTACTCCTCCAGGGACAGATGGCTGCTCAAAGCTCCCTCTCTCACAGGTGAACAGAGAAACCTCCCTCTATCCAAGTAAGGTATGGGCAACTCAGAAACTTGTAACACAGCCCTGAATTCAGCACTAGTCTGAAAACTGGACTATACTAGCTTAGAAAGGTGGGAAACATGGAAAAATGTTTTTGAAAAGATAAGGCAAAAACAGTAAAACTACACTTAAAACAGCTTTAGATGACTACAAGCAATCACAGAAGGCATTTATACAAATTACACAATTAACTAGTAAAAAAAATCTCAAAACTGAGCCCTGTTCCTGTAGTCTTCAATCAGACAAGTTATAACTGCACACTCCTGCCACTGGGGTGCAGGGGAATCTTGTCCAAAAAAGAAGGCCTGGATGAGTGCTCAAGTTATATGAACAAAGCTAGATTCAGCAGGCCTGGATCTAGTCTATGCTACAGCAAACAAGGTCACCAGTTTCAGTAAGAAACAGTTCAAATATGCAGGCACTATAAGCCATCCATAGATAGTACATCCATATCCATAGATAGTGCAGATATCCAAACAACAATATGGAATTAAGATGACATACTGCTCTTTTAATCATGAAAAATGCATCCAAAATGCAAGAGCTTAGAGGATATCCTCAAACCAATCAACTGGGTGAAGATAATTTAGGGGCCAATAAGATAATGGCTATTCATACAGAATACAAAGGCTTAGAGCATGCCCTCAAGCCAGTCAATAGGCTTAAAATCATTTAGAAGCCAAAGAAATAACAGCTATTTGTGCAATGTCAGAATGCATCTTTAAGAACTCACATAGCACTAATCCCTGCAGGAACATCAAAACTACAATCTCTGCTTACACACAAAATACATTTTTTCAAAAATGCCATTTCCGAATAGTGTAGACATCAAGTGTCGAAACAGACTGAACTACTATTACAGCAATTATACATAAAAAAAACAGATCTGCCATAACCAGTAAGCTCATAATGTGATATATAGAAACACTATAGCAGTCCAAACAATAGATGTAATTATTACAGTTTAGAGTATAATTGTGACAGATAACGTACTGCGAATTGAAACATGGTCATAGGAATGAAGGAGCAAAAATATAAAACATATAAAACATCACTATGATGCAGCTGGGAGGTTGTTGTAATAGTTAAGGTGCTTACCTTAGAAACACAAGGTGCAGGGTTTGATTCTGACATGGGGTAATTGGCTACGCTTAAAATGGCCCATAAGGGCAATTAGTCTAGAACTAACCTATGAAGCTATGATTGCTGAATGGGATGTGATATGAAATATTCACACTAAAAGAAAACATTTAAAAGCAAATTTAAACAAATATATGGAATGGAATAGAAAATCAGCATAATGGTGATGTTAAATGACCAGTGGCCTGTGACAAAATGAAATTGCAGCCAATGGCATGACTAAATAATTAAGATTAAATATCATAGTATGAAACTAAGATGTAAAAATATTAAATCAAGTATGATAGAACAAGGATAGTGCCTTCTGTGGAAGGTTGGGCTGGCAACTCGACACAGTAAAACTCCACTGCCAATCATGAGTGGACAGGTGAGCCATTGTGGCAACCCCTAATCGAGAAAAGCCAAAAAAGAAGAAAACAATACAACAAGGATAATTATGAACATAGCTATACATGTTGGAATATAAATAAACAGCTTATAATAGTATACTAGATCTAAGTAAAAAAAAAACCAAACCAAAAAATGCAAAAACGAAAGACTACCAATAACAATGACCTATTCAAAACAATAATAAAAATTGAACCAATGGACTAAATAGCCAATGAATTGACACAAATCAAAATACAGGCTAATGACATGGCTCAAAAGATAGCAAAGATTGTTTGTTCTATTTATTAGTGAATTGATTGACATTTAATTTTGTATAGTGCGATTGAAACTTACTATCTCTTGAGCCATACCATTGGCTTGTATTTTCATT
>NC_056726.1:1076523853-1076556353 GCF_019279795.1 Protopterus annectens | reverse complement strand
GTAACTTGCCCACTGCTGCTTCGGTACCACCTGAGATTATTACATCTGAGAAGGAAGTTTTTAATTAATTTAGTTATTTATGTAACACTGGGCAGAGATTGCCCATTTTCAATGGAGACCTGGGGAGAGAAGCTCCACAAATAGACAGAAACAGTAGCAACATACAAAGTTGCAAGCAAGGATAAACTGACATTTCAGAGAAAAGTACATAAACCCATATAGTGTACTTATATAAATATAAAAAGATACAAACCTGGTAGTTAACTAACAATTAACAAGATATATTTTCTCTTCTTCATCTTCTTCTCAGTGAAGACAGCTGAAGAATTAAGGTAGTAGTTCAGAGGAAAAAGTATAAGGTAGAGAGAAAGGTTCTGGAGTGGTTGAGGTATAGGCTGAGGTGTAGTATAAGCTAACAGTAGACTAGGCAGGAGAAGAATATGAGCAAATCCAGAATTTGGAAAGATGTTCCTTAAGGAGTGTCTTGAAGGTTTGGTAATGAGAGACTTTAATGACAGATACTGACAGGCTATTCCAGGTCTTCGCTACACAGTAAGAGTAGAGAGAGCATCCATTTGACCTTAATGGCTTGTAAATAGATAAAAGTTGTTTGTGAGATGAGCATAGCTGCTGTTGAGGAGTATACTGTTGTAATATGACAGAGTTGCTTGTGGAGACTAAGGGGTTGTAGAGTATTTTGCGAACACAGATATCATAGGTTCATAGGTTCATAGATGTGTACTAGGCTAATTGCCATGGAGCTTTACAAGCCTAGCCCATATCATTACCCTGGCATCATCCCACCCAACCTTAGTTCCCAGTGCCTCTGTGGAGTAGAGTCGCGAGAGTGATCCCTGGGTGAATTTTCTATTTCCCATCCACTCATCAACATTTCTCTTGAAGAGGGCCAGTGAGGTGCTCTATTTGACATGTATGGGAAGTCTATTCCATAGCATGGGCAGTCTCTGGGTTATAAACCTGTCACTCCAGCATATTCTGTTGATTGTGGCAATGAGGTTGAGGTCTCTGGAGTATGTGGTATGGAGGGATTGGGATTTCTTTAGTTGTAGCATTTCTAACATAACTGGGTCAGACATGGCTTTGTAAGCCAAGCAGAGATTGTCTCTAAGTAGGCAATATGAGACAGAGAATAGATGAAGTTTTTTGAGTCTGCCCATATAGAACACATGTTTAAGGCCAAGCATCCTCTTTGTGAGGTACTTTTGTGGCCTCTCCAGTTGTTGCAGGTGTCTAGTGAGGTACATGCCAAATCGGGCATTGTACTCGGTGATTGGCATAATGAGAGAAGAGTAGAGGGAGACAATGACCTCTTTCTTCCTCGGTGCAAAACCCTTAGTAAGGAGATGTGCCACATAGAAGAACTTTCTGACCACAGTGGCAATGTGGTGGTCAAAAGAGAGGTTGCTGTCAACCTGTGTTCCCAGATCTCTTATAGCACCTTCTGTGAACAGTGGATTACCATTAACGTGGTATTTCATGGGAAGTGGGTTTTTCCCAAAAGGGATGACAACACATTTTTGGCATTGACCTTAAGGCCATGGTTCTGACACCAGTCATTGGTGTCAGTGAAGCCTTTCTGTAGGATGTCAACATCACTTGGGGAGGTAATAATAGCTCCCAACTTCCAATTGTCTGCAAAATTTGTCAGCCAGAGACCCTTTGTGTTAGCCTGGACTTCTGAGAAGTAGATACCAAACAGAAGAGGATCCAGGACCAGTCCCTGTGGGACTCCACTCATGACTGGTCAGTAGTCTGACTTGGAGTCATCTACTTTCACACTGTGGGTTCTATCTGTGAGCCAGTTTGCAACCCACCTAGTGATATAGGGATCAATGCCTAGCCTAGTGAGTTTTTATATTATTCCTGAGTGGGGAATATTATCAAAAGCCTTGGCCAGATCAAGGTAGGCTATATGAACCACCTTGCCTGTATCCACAGCTCTGGTGACTGACTCAAAGAAGTCGATCAAGTTGAGGAGGCATAATCTACCCTTCACAAAACCAAACTGTGTGGGATCCAGAGTTTGGAGATTCCCTATATCCTTGTTTATTAGGTCTATGATGATGATGTGTTCCATAGCTTTGCATATTAGACTTGTCAGGCTAATGGGGTGATAGTTCGCAAGGTCTGTAGTCACTCCTCCTTTGAAGAGAGGGATGACTGTAGCAGTGTGCCATTTGCTAATTTCAAAGCCTGAGGTGAGTCTGTGATTGAACAGGGCACAAAGGTGAGGAGACAGTTCACTCTGTAGTTCATGTAGAACACAGCCAGGGATATTGTCAGGTCCAATAGAAGCTGTTTTTTGGCCTTGGACAGTGCTGTTTTAACCAGTGCAACAGTACTACTGGGTGCCTAGCAATCTACTGGTATTGTGATTGGTCCTTTGGGGGTGGGAGGGGTAAAGTTGGCACTGAATCTGTCGGCCAGTATATTGGCAATATCTGTTGGCTTGGTATAGGAGGTACCATTGTGCAGTAGCTCAGAGCAAATCTGGGTAATGCCGTGGAGATTCTTTACACAACTATAGAAGGCCTTGTGGCTGTTTTTACTATCTGCTGCAATTCTGTTTTCATAGCTAGCTTTAGAGGATTTGATGAGGGATCTCAACTTTTTGTTGAGGCTGGTAAGGGAGTTTTTCCAGTCTTGGGACTTCACCTTATTTGGCATCAGTTTCCTCCTTCTGTTGTAGAGTTTGTTTATGGCAGGAGACCACCAGATTGGTTTCCTTTTTTTGGAGAAGATCATCTTGGTTCTGTTGGGTATGGTGAGATCCATGCAGTTATGTATGTGTTCATATGGTGCATTGGTGTATGATTCAGTGGTCATGCAACTTTTCTCCATTTGCATGGGTGCCGTGAAGTTATCCATCTCTGCTTTTAGGAGCCCAAAGTTAGCTTTGGAGAAGTGTTTCATGGTGGTTACCTTTGGAGGGGGTAGGAGGGATGTGGATGTCCAAGGTAATTAGTTTGTGGTTGGATCTAACCAAGGAGGAGTTGACTACTGATGTAGAGCAACCATCTCCCATGTTGGTAATGACCAGGTCAAGGATGTTGCTACATCTATTGGGGGTAAGAACGAGCTGGTCCAGGTCATTGGAATTAATGAAGTCCAGGAAATGGTGGGGAAGTGTATTGGTACATGAATAGTTTTCCCAGTTAATGGAGGGGTAGTTGAAGTCACCCAGTATGAGAGTGTCAGGTTGGACTCTAACATTCTACACGGTGCTTAGGAACATGGAGTGAGAGTCTTGGGACATGGTTGGCGACCTATAATAAGCTATGACATGAATTGCTGTCTTACCCAATGTTAGCTGCACCTGAAGTATCTCTGATGCATTATGTTGGGCTACCAGTCTGGAGGTGTGCACATCCTTTATGAATATAGGGGTTGGTAGGGTGGCCTAATGGTTAAGGTGTTTGCCTTACAAACACAAGGCGCAGGGTTTGAGTCTCACAAGGGATAATTAGCTAGGCTTAAAATGGCTCACAAGGGCAGTTAGCTTAGTACTAATCTATGAACCTAATCTATGAACCTAATATGGAAACACCACCACCTTTGAAGCTTCAGTCTAAGTTCTGGGGCCAAAGGGTGTGGGATGAGTTATAGCCTGGTAGTGCAGGGGTCCTTTCTGCTGCCTTGAACCAGGTCTCTGTTACAGCACAAATGTTGATGTTCTTCATTTTAAGGAGTGCTTTGAGTGACTACATTTTGAGATTTAGACTTCTAACATTGACCATCTGACTGCATTTCTTTGTAGCTGTTATGGTGGTAATTTGGTCTTTGGAACACTCTCTAAAAAAGGCACTATAGGGGTGGCAAGAGCATTGGTCATTATCCGGAAGCCCAAGGGTGACAGATGCAGGCCATCTCTGGCATAGCATTGAGGTCTGTCAGTCATGTCATCCTAGGCAGACAAATACTGGACCCCCTTAGATTGACACTAGAAACTTAGCCAATTGTTGAAATCAATCATTTTCTGCTTGTACTGTGGTATCATTCTGGCTGATGGTAGGATGCTGCTCAGGGCTAGGGTCATACCCGCCTGGACTACATAATCCGAGAGCTCTTCCATGTCTCTTTTCATGTAGTCCAGGGACGTACGTCTCAGGTCATTCACACCCACATGTACAATGACAGAGTCATGTTTGTACCTGTTGTTTAAGGACCTGAGTGCATGAGTTATGTGACGGATCTTGGCACCTGACAGGCAGCTGACTGTTATTTTCTCTTTATTCAGCCTAGTGAGTGGGATATCAGTGTGACTCACTATCAAGTCACCTAGGGCTTTGGCTGAGTGGCACACTGTTTAGGAGAGTTATGTGTCTCATGATTTGTTTTGTCTTGTGGTGGTCAAGTGCATTTCTGCCTTGGAGGTCTCTGCTGTTTGGGTAGATTTTTATTAAGCCTTTGGAAAGGTGGGTGTGTGGTTTGTGATTTTTTTGTGAAGGCAGTGCTGGTGTGTTTTCTGGAGGGCTATGTGTTCCATATGGTGTGGTGCAAGTGTTGACCTTCTCCTTTTGACCAGCTATTCTGGTCTTGGCTGGAGAGAGTGTGGCTTCCAATTTGGATATATAAGTGCATGTCTTGTAAGTATGATTGTTGGGAGGTAAGAGGAGAGAGTAGTCAGTGTACATGAGGCAGTTGCTACATTGCCTCAGGATGCCCAAGTTCACCAGATTAATAGGAGAAAGCACAGGGAACTGGCCTTTAGACATGCCTGGAGGGGCTGACATTAATAATAAGTACTGGAGCTGTTTCCTTGTAGAATGTTTAGTGTCGGTAGTACTTTTGTGTGCTACAAGAAGTCTGGTATGGTAAAGTGCTAGACTAATAAGCTAGTAAACGTGCAGGAGAGGAGAGAACTAGCAGATCTAAGGGAAAAATTGAAGAACAGAATTTGGTACCTCTTTGAAGCTTACAAATAGTCCTGGATACAGCAAATCTGTATCTAGACTAGACTAGTTACAGGAAAGGCGGGGAAAGGCGGGAAACAAGCACAAACATGGCCTTTTAAACCAGAAAGTTGAAAGATATGAAAAAATGCCCAAACAGCCAATAAACTAAAAGATTCTGGGCCAGAAACCCCTCCTCTTGTGATAGGTAGGCTACCTAGTCCTCACCATTCCCACTGATAAGTTAGAAGGCTTCCCTCCAACACAGAAAGGATTGGGGGAATCAGAAGCTTACATACAGTCCTGGATACAGCAAATCTGTATTTGGACTAGCTAGTTACAGAAAAGGTGGGAAAAGTGCAAAGGTGGGCTTTCAGACCAGAAAGTTGAAAGAGATGGAAAAAACTGCCCAAACGGCCAATAAACTACAATTTCTGGACAGAAACCACTCCTCTTGTGATAGGTAGGCTACCTAGTGCTTACCACTCCCACTGACAAGCTAGATGGCTTCCCTCTGACACAAAGGTTTGAGGGGCTCAGAAGCTTACAAACAGTCCTGGATACAGCAAATCTGTATCTGGACTAGACTATTTATAGGAAAGGCTACAAACAGTCCTGGATACAACACATCTGTTTCTGGACTAGACTAGTTATAGGGAAGGTGGGAAACAAGCACACATGTGGACTTTTAAACCAGATAGTTGAAGGAGATGGAAAAAAAACTGCCCAAATGGCCAATAAACTACAATTTCTGGGCCAGAAACCACTCCTCTTGTGGAGGATAGGCTACCGAGTGCTTACCACTCCCACTGATAAGCTAGAAGGCTACCCTCCAACACAGAAAGGCTTGAGGAGGGCGCAGAAGCTTACAAACAGTCCTGGATACAGCGAATCTGTATCTGGACTAGACTAGTTATAGGAAAGCTGGGAAAGAAGCACAAATGTGCAAACCAGAAAGTTGAAAGAGATGGAAAAAACTGCCCAAATTGCCAATAAATTACAATTCCTGGGTCAGAAACCACTCCTCTTGTGGTAGGCTACTTAGTGCTTACCACTCCCACTGATAAGCTAGAAGGCTTCCCTCAACACAGGAAGGCTTGGGGGGCTCAGAGGCTTACAAACCATTCTGGATACAGCAAAACTATATCTGGACTAAACTAGCTACATGAAAGGCAGGAAACATGTGCAAATGTGGGCTTTTAGACCAGAAAGTTGAAAGAGATGGAAAAACTACCCAAACAGCCAATAAACTAGAATTTCTGGGCCAGAAACCTCTCTAGTGGTAGAAAGTCTACCTAGAGTTTACCACTCCCACTGATAAGCTAGAAGGCTTCCCTCCAACACAGAAAGGCTTGGGGGGCTCAGAAGCTTACAAACATTCCTGGATACAGCAAATTTGTTTCTGGACTAGACTAGTTACAGAGAAGGTTACAAACAGCCCTGGTTACAGCAAATCTGTATCTGGACTAGACTAGTTATAGGAAAGGTTGAAACAAGTGCAAATGCGGGCTTTTAAACCTTAAAGTAGAAAGAGATAGAAAAAACTGCCCAAATGCCAATAAACTATCATTTCTGGGCCAGAAACCACTCTTCTTGGGGTAGATAGGCTACTTAGTGCTTACCACTCCCACGGATAAGCTAGAAGGCTTCCCTCAACACATAAAGGCTTTGGGGGGCTCAGAATCTTACAAACAGTCCTGGATACAGCAAATCTGTTTCTGGACTAGACTAGTTACAGGAAAGGCAGGAAACAAGCTCAGATTTTTTTTTACGGAAAAGCAGCTAAAACAGGGCTAAAACAATTCAAGTGCAGAGTGTGTAGCAATATTAAAGCAAGTACAGTTTAAATAAATGCAATTTATTCAAATTGTATTTTGAACTGAATTCAATTATTGTTTTTATGCAACTCAATCAGAACACAAGGAGATTCTAGCAAAGTTGTTTTTTTTTTTTTTTTTTTTTTTTACTAGTAAAGTGGAAATGGAGAAAGTAATTCAAGGTTAAGGACCTACGTGGGTTGCCCTTCTCAAATGTTCTCTCTGTATTAGGTAGAATGAGCTAATGACACTAGACTTGGATAGAGCTAGGACTGAGCTGAATAGATGGAACTGCTAGGAGTATCTGAAATCAAAATTTGATCTCACTGTACTCGGTTTATAACTGTATTGTCCATCTGCATGGGTATCATGAAATTTGCCACTTCTGTCTTAAGAAGCATGAAGTTGCCTTTGGAGAAATTTTTTATAGTGGTGTCCTTAACTGGAGGTAGGGCGGGATGTGGATATCTATGGTGATTAGCTCATGGTCGGATTTGACCAACGAGGAACTGACTTCAGGTGTGGAACACCAGTCACTCATGCTGGCAATGACTAGTTCTGGGATATTATTGCTCCTGTTGGGGGTGTGGATAAGTTGATCCAGGGCATTGGACTTTATGAATTCTAGAAAACGTTGAGCGAAGGCATTGGTACATGAGTAGTTTTCCCATTTAATGGTGGGGTAGTTGAAATTGCCCATTATTAGGGTGTTTGGCTGAACCCTAATAGTTTCCAGTATATCAAAAAGAGAGGAGTGTGAATCCTGGGGCATGGTGGGGGATCTGTAGCAAGCTATAGTATAGATTGCAGTTTTGCCCAGAGTTATTTGTACTTGGATAATTTTGGATGCATTACATTGGGCAACAAGCCTGGAGGTTTGTATATCCTTAATGAATATGGACACACCTCTGCTCTTAGTGTTCAGGTCCTGGTTAGGAGGCTGAAAGGTATGGTATGAGTTATATCCTGGTAATGCAGGGGTGCTCTCTGGAGCCTTGATCCAGGTTTCAGTCACTGCACAGATATCGATGTTCTCCATTTTAAGGAGTGCCTCAAGTTAGTGCATTTTGAGGTTTAGACTGCTAGCATTGAGTAGCATTACCCTTAGTTGCTCTTGCCTGTATCTGTTATGGTGTTGGGTTTGTCATTTGAACTTAGTCTATAAAAAGGTACTATCGGGGCAGCAAGAGCTTTAACCATTATCCAGAATCCCAAGGGTGGCAGGTGCAGGCCATCTCTGGCAAAGCACCGTGGGCTGTTGACCATGCCATCCCAGGCAGACATATACTGGATCCCATTAGAATGACCCCAGAAGCTTAGCCAATTGTTGAAGTCAATCATTTTGTCCTTGTACTGAGGTGTCATTCTAGGCAAAGGTAGGATGCTACTCAGGGCTAGGGTCATACATTTCTGGATTACAAGATTGCAGGGCTCCTCCATGGCTCTTTTCATGTAGTCCAGGGAGGTAGGTCTCAGGTCATTCACACCAACATGAACAATGACTGAATCATATTTGTACTTGTTGTGGAGTGACCTGAGTGCATGGGTTATGTGGCGGATCCTGGCACCAGACAGGCCTTCTCCTTGTCTATTCTGGTGAGTGGAACATCAGTGTGCCTGACTATACAGTCACTTATGACAAATGTGTTAGGCACACTGTTTTGCCTTACAGGCTGTGGTTGAATAGCACAATTGGTCTGTGTGTTATGTGTTTTTTGGGTTGTGTTGAGGGTGGAGGTTGCTTGTGTTTCTGTTTAGGAGGTCTCTATTGCTTTGGCAGATTCTTATTGAGACCGTCCAAGAATGTTTTTGTGTATCTATGTGTGGGTTTTGGTGGTGTAGGTATAGGAGGACTCTGTGATGAGTGCGGTGTGGTGCAACTGTTTACCTTCTCCTTTTGACTGAGAAGTCCAGTCTTGGGTTGCGAGACCTTTGCCTCCAGTTTGGCTAGATAAATGCATCTCTCACAGGTTGTAGTGTTGAGTGGTAGGAGGAGAAGGTTGCCAGTATACATGAGGCAATTGCTGCATTGCCCCAAGTTGTGCAGATTCATCAGGTAGACAGGAGAGACCACCATGAGCTGTCCACTTGGACATGCCTGGGTAAGAGAACACCGGGAGCTGTCTCCTTGGACAGGCCTGGGTGATCGCTATTTCCCAGGTAGACAGGAGAGAACACCGGGAGCTGTTCCTTGGACATGCCTGGGTGATCACTATTTCCCAGATAGACAGGAGAGAACACCGGGAGCTGTCCCTTGGACATGCCTGGGTGATCACTATTTCCCAGGTTGACAGGAGAGAACACCGGGAGCTGTCCCTTGGACATGCCTGGGTGATCACTATTTCCCAGGTAGACAGGAGAGAACACCATGAGCTGTCCCTTAGACATGCTTGGGTAAGAGAACACTGGGAGCTGTCCCTTGGACATGCCTGGGTGATCATTGTTTCCCAGGTAGACAAGAGAGAACACCGGGAGCTGTCCCTTGGACATGCCTGGGTAAGAGAACACCGGGAGCTGTCCCCTTGGACATGCCTGGGTAAGAGTACACGAGGAGCTGTCCCTTGGACATGCCTGGGTAAGAGAACACTGGGAGCTGTCCCTTGCACATGCCTGGGTAAGAGAACACCGGGAGCTGTTCCCTTGGACATGCCTGGGTAAGAGAACACTGGGCGCTGTCCCTTGGACATGCCTGGGTAAGAGAACATTGGGAGCTGTCCCTTGGACATGCCTGGGTAAGAGAACACCGGAAGCTGTCCCTTGGACATGCCTGGGTGATCACTATTTCCCATGTAAACAGGAGAGAACACCGGGAGCTGTCCTTTTGGCATGCCTGTAAGAGAACACCGGGAGCTGTCCCCTTGGACATGCCTGGGTAAGAGAACACTGGGCGCTGTCCCTTGGACATGTCTGGATAAGAGAACACCGGGAGCTGTCCCTTGGACATGCCTGGGTAAGAGAACACTGGGAGCTGTCCCTTGGACATGCCTGGGTAAGAAAACACCGGGAAGTGTCCCTTGGACATGCCTAGGTAAGAGAACACTGGGAGCTGTCCCTTGGACATGGCTGGATAAGAGAACACCGGGAGCTGTCCCTTGCACATGCCTGGGTAAGAGAACACCGGCTGTCCCTTGGACATGCCTGGGTAAGAGAACACCGGCAGCTGTCCCTTGGACATGCCTGGGTAAGAGAACACCGGCAGCTGTCCCTTGGACATGCCTGGGTAAGAGAACACCGGGAGCTGTCCCTTGGACATGCCTGGGTAAGAGAACGCTGGGAGCTGTCCCTTGGACATGCCTGGGTAAGAGAACACTGGGAGCAATCCCTTGGACATGCCTGGGTAAGAGAACACCTGGAGCTATCCCTTGGACATGCCTGGGTAAGAGAACACTGGGAGCTGTCCCTTGGACATGCCTGGGTAAGATAACACCGGGAGCTTTCCCTTGGGCATGCCTGGGTAAGAGAACACCAGGAGCTGTCCCTTGGACATGCCTGGGTAAGAGAACACCAGGAGCTGTCCCTTGGACATGCTTGGGTAAGAAAACACCTGGAGCTGTCCCTTAGACATGCCTGGGTGATCACTATTTCCCAGGTAGACAGGAGAGAACACCGGGAGCTGTCCCTTGGACATGCCTGGGTGATCACTATTTCCCAGGTAGACAGGAGAGAACACTGGGAGCTGTCCCTTGGACATGCCTGGGTAAGAGAACACCGGGAGCTGTCCCTTGGACATGTCTGGGTAAGAGAACACCGGGAGCTGTCCCTTGGACATGCCTGGGTAAGAGAACACCGGGAGCTGTCCTTTTGACATGCCTGGGTAAGAGAACACCGGGAGCTGTCCCTTGGACATGCCTGGGTAAGAGAACACCGGGAGCTGTCCCTTGGACATGCCTGGGTAAGAGAACACCGGGAGCTGCCCTTTGGACGTGCCTGGGTCATCACTATTTTCCTCTAGACAAGTGAGTGAAGTAAGAACTGGAGCTGTTTTCCTCAAAGTAACCTGAAAAAGATGAGTACAAAACTGTTAACCACTAGGAAATGAGAAAGGTTGAGTGCTTCAGTAATTTGTAGCTTATTTAGTGCTTACAACAGATCTGAACCACTGCTGAGCATGGAAAAGCAGACTCAAGTGCTAAAATTAAGAAACTGGCTAGTTCTAAAGGAAAAACTGAAGAGCAGACTTTATGGCACCTGGGATAGTTTAATCCTAGCTAAGTGATGTCGCCTGATGCGCAAAACTGTGCAAACATGAGTTTTTAAACAGAAAGATGAAAGGGATAGAAATAGCCCAAAACGGCCAATAAAACTAAAGTTTTTGAGCTGAAACTACTCCTTCAGTGACAGGTAGGCTGTTCCAAAGCTCACCACTCTCACTAATGAACAGAGAAGCTTCCCTCTATCTTAAAAAGGCCTGGGCAACACAGGAACTTACAAACGGCACAGAATTCAGCAGACTTTGAAAACCGGACTTCACTATTTTTATTTTATTTTATTGTATTTTACATTTGTTGACAGGGATAGTCTGACTAGATACATGTCCATTTTCAGCAGAGGCCCAGGGAAAAAAGCTCCAAATGTACAAATAAAAATATACAAACATGCCAAGGGTATTACAAAGTCAGTAAGGTTTGGCATTCAAGAGGAATTCACAATTTTAACAGGGGAGAAAAGCTCCAGTTGCACAGATAAAAAACATATATACATGCCAAGCAAATATTACAAAGTAAGGTGTGTCCCACAAGAGGGATTCACAATTTTAACAGTGTGTAGTAGAATATAAAATATTAAACAGGTGGATTACAGCAACAATTATTATTTACAAAGCAATGTACAGAACAAGAATGTCACTGCAAGCATTTGTGGGCAAGAAGCTAATACAGTACTGTTAAGTTAGGGAGTTGTTATGGAGAATAATCAGGGCTGGTACATGGTCAGAGCCAGTGCATTTTATAATACTGTTTGAGGCCTTTTTTAAAGAGGCTTAGAGAGGGTTCCAGGGTAATGTCCGCTGGAAGTAAATTTCAAGCTTTGCCAACAGAGTTGGCAAACAGGGAGTCCCCAGCTCAGTTATTAGCTTTGTGTGTTTGGATTAACAGCTTGTTGGATGAGTGTAATGGTCTGGAATTACTATATGGTTTTATGATATTTTTAAGTGTGAGGTTGTTTTTGGGTTGGTTGAGAATATTATGTGCAACTATTAGCTGACTGAACTGAAGTAAGCTTGGCAGTTCTAGCCACCCTAGGAGATTGAGGTTTTGGCAGTGATGTGTCCTATATGTGGATCTGGTGGTGAATCTGGTAATATGGTGGTAACAGTGAGAGAGTTTGGTAAGCTCTGATTTGTTTAATTTACAGAGTATAATGGAAGCATATAAAAGGGTAGAGAGAAGATGAGGATGGGTGATTGCGATTCTAGCTATTGGGATTAGAAAAGGTTTATTTCTACACAATGAGCCCAGCTTCTTATTGATGGTTTTGATAGTTTTGTTGACGTGCAGATCAAATTTGAGATTATTATCAACTATTACCCCTAAGAGCTTAGTGTGGCTATCTGGAGAAATAGAGGAACCAATGTTTGATGTTATAGTAAAGGAAAGTGGGGTGGACCTACACGTGGGGGTAAAGAGTAACAGTTTAGTCTTATTGGGATTCAACAGAAGACAGTGACTAGAGAGCCAATTTTCAACTGTGTTAAATGTATTCTGGGTTACATTTAGCATGGCTGTTGGGGAGAAGGCTGAGCAGATCAGAGTGAAGTCATCTGCGTATTGGATGCAGGTTGCTTCTGGGATGGCAATGTGTAGGTTTAAGGTTATTGATAAAGATAGAAAGGATTAGAGGACCTAAAATAGAGCCCTGAGGAACTCCTAGGGTGAGAGGTAACAGGGTAGATAGTTTGCCCTGCCATAGTAGTGCTTGTTATCTACCAGTTAGTTAGGATTGGAATCATTTTATCGTATGGTTGTCCAGGGGAAATAGATTTCAGAGAGTGGATGGGTAATTGCTGGTTGACCTTATTAAAGGCCTTTGAGAGGTCTAAGAAGAGGGCTGATGATGGCATATTATTATTTCTGTTTAGATATATTTCTTCTTCAGATCTTGAATGGCGGGAAATAAGTAGAGGGATAGGATTTTTTTTTTTAAAGTTAAAGCAAATACTTTTAACATGGAAAATAGGCTATCACACTTGAGTGTGCAGCCCTTTACAGTTAAACAGATGAAAAACACTTAAAAAACAGTACTTTAAAGTGCAAACAGTATCTGGTTTCACAAACAGTTCAGATAAGTAGCAAAGTTAATAAAAAGCGGTCAGAACAATGAGGCTAGCAAAAACAAGCAATAAAAAGCAAAACAGAGGTACTTAATCCAAGTCTCATTTTGTCTCTCTGCTGCTGTAGGACTCTGCAGGACACCCAGGCAGGCTCTTG
This sequence comes from Protopterus annectens, assembly GCF_019279795.1. Taxonomy (NCBI): domain Eukaryota; kingdom Metazoa; phylum Chordata; order Ceratodontiformes; family Protopteridae; genus Protopterus; species Protopterus annectens. The sequence continues at coordinate 1,076,543,198 of NC_056726.1, read as the reverse complement.
TCCATATTTCTTCTTCAGATGTTTCCTTCGGTTTCTCCTTACTCCTGGGGACTCATTTCATCATGCTTTGATGAACGTGTGTTAGGTTCCCTATTAAATAAGTGAATGGTTAATATAGCGAATGCTGTTTAATCGACAGCTAAATGTCGAAACTGCAAAATCCCGAAGACAAGGAACAGCAATTTTTTTTCCTAGGGAAAAAATCACCGGCCCTTTTTCTGGACTCTGCCACTTCCTCCACTGTGGTGCAAACTCGGAGTTGGTAGATTTAAGTAAGGGGGGTGTGAGCGTAAAGTCCCCCACTTTATTTCGTGTTTTTTTTATTTTTTTGCGGACAAGCAATTTTTTTCCCTGGGAAAAAAAAGATCGCTCTTCCATTTGTTCAGAATTTTGTGATTTCATTTTTTGGGGTCAATTATACAGCATTCGCTATTTTAAGCATTTTCTGTTATAATATAGACCCCATGTGTTAGACACTCTACTCCAAATCCTTCACTTTGCACGCACTCCATAACTTCAACTTCTATTTTTTTAACTTCTGCTTTACTAATCTTCTTTTCTATAACCCTTCTTCATGATATTTTTTTATTGTGAAATTTTCCATATTTGGATACCTTTGCCTGTATTTTTCTTTTTTTGTTTTTTTTTGAATATCTTTGGAGTTGTCTTTTTTGTACTGATTAATTTGGCTTTCAGCTTTGCATAAATATTGCACCACATCAAATCTCTCTTTTTCCCATGTCCATATTTCTTTTTTATACCTTTCCAACATTTCTAGGTTTTGTGGTTTATATTTTGCTCTTCCTCAGAAGCTTCTTTTTCCAAACAGATCAATGTTTCTTGGTCTTTATAATGTTTTTCACAAATCTGTTGCATTAATGATCCCAAATGTTTATTTGAAGCTTCTGACAGTTTTTCTGTCAAAGTAATTTTCTTTCCTCTAATTTCTCTCTTAATCTTTTTGTATACCTTGTTTCTGAAAATTCTGAAGTTTTTGCATAACAGTAACAATACATATTTTTTTCTTACTCTCAGTAGTCCACTCTATCTTCATGGCTGTTTTTTGGCCTATCATTTTTTTGTAATTTTTGTAGACTGCTACTTCTTTCTACAACAAGAGGGCCATCCTCCCTGCCCCCCCCATTTACCCATTTTTTCTGTGTTTTGTATTTTTGATTCTACTTTTCGGTCCCTCCTGGCTGGCACTGGCACAGGAGGATTACTTTTTTTATCCTGTGTCTTGTAGACCCAGCTATCTTTTTTAATTTCTGACCTACTTCTGTTCATGATATATGCTATATAAAATACAGTCTATATATCAGTATCAACTTGGTGAGATTTTGTGAAAAACAGGTTCTACCACATGAAGACATTCACTAAGTCTTGAGGATGAATTCAGTTTCAGCAATACTACTCGCCTTTGCTTGCTGACTTATCATCTCTCCATTCATACCCCTAAATACCGCATTGAAGCTATTTACATGATATAAAAGGATTTCTATGAATAACTCCACATAGACAGCAGAGTTCTTGCCATCGGGCAGGGGCTTGAAATTTTGTCTGGATATCAATCATTAGTAGGAGGTTTTCTTTGAAATGATTTCTGAATGCTCAAGGGTAGATGGGGGTCACAGGATTTAGATTAATTTCAAAGGAGACATCTGGATGAGATTTTTATTTTATGGATTGAAAATATGGTCAAATTTAAGGAATGTATGGAGTCTATTAACAGTGCAACATCTTTTTTAGGTTTACCTATGTAATAAATGATTGTGAGATTAAATTTTTAGATGTTGAAATTTCTAAACATTTTACTGACCAGAATTTAAAGTCCACAGTTTATAGGGAGACAACTTATTCAAATAGTTATTTGCACTTGGTGGAGAGCCTAGTTTATTCTGTAAAAAGGAGTTTGAGATTAACAACAACATACGTGGAAGACATAACAACTATACCTGGGTTATGATTAAGTTTGTTTTTTGTCCACATTGTCATTTTTATTAATGTCACAAAAATATTACAATAGCAGAGTAGTCTAGAACAGGATTTGCCAACATTGTTATGCTTCATAGTTTAATACTAGGCTAGCTGCCTTTGTGTGTCATTTCAAGCCTAGCCAGTTACCCCATGCAGGAATTGAACTCTGCATCTCACATCTTTAAGATAAACTCCTTAACCATTATGCCAACCTCCCATCTATTATTAAAAAAAAAAGGTTATGGGCAATGTACTAATTAAGTATGCTAAGAGTTGTGGTAATTTCAACACATTTTTATTGTTTTGTATTGGAAAAAGGTTCATCATAATACTGCTGGGGGGTTGAGAAACTTATTCTGAATTTAAACAGCTGCACTGGCAGATTCTGTTGACTGCTACCCAAACCACAGGTCTAAATGGGAAGGTATCAATTAATAGTCCCCTAGCACTAAGATCAGGAAAAGCTCTAAATAAAATGCAATCACATTGTTATTTATTTTGATTAAAAAAAAAAAGTAGGTCTAATCACTGTCACATGTCTTGTTTATTCAAATGAAACACTGAGGCTGGGTATGAGCTCAAGTCATTTATTACACCTGCACATATCAGGAGCCATAACTTCTATATTAACATCATAGTTCATATGCTTACTGACTGTCTGGTTACTTCTAACACACTCACATGTGCATCTCCAGTCCAGCTTGCACTCGAACAGACTGACTACACAAACTGGCACTGATTTTTATGTGCTCAGTAACTTATATGAGCATGCTGTCTAGCTACAGTGGCTGACTAGGTCCAATATACACACTGAGCAACATCCTCCCTCTTCAACTTTGTTCTCCATTACAAAATACAAGAACAAAGGAATATTTAAGAGCTAGACATTATATAAACATTTTAATAGGCAACAACAGGCAGTCCTATGGCAGGACAAGCTATCATCTCGCCTACCCATCACATTAGGAGTCCCCCAGGGCTCAATACTTGGACCCCTTCTTTTCTCCATCTTTATCAATGACCTTCATTCAGTCATCCCAGATGCTACCTGCATTCAATATGCAGATGACTCCACCTTGATTTGTTCTGACACCTCACCAGCTACTTTATTCGCATTAACCCAAATTACTTTCAATACAGTGGAAAAATGGCTCTCCAATCAACTAATCCTAAACCCCAACAAAACTAAGTTGCTCCTCTTCTCCCCCATATGCAGGACCCCCCTTCCATCCTTCAACATAACTGCTAACAATGGCACTATCATCTCCCCAGAAGCCCAAACTAAACTACTGGGTGTCATAGTTGATAACCTGAAGTTTGATGCATATATCAATCAAACTATCAAAACCATTAATAAAACACTTGGCTCTCCTTACAGAATCAAACCTTTCCTTACCACACTTGCTAGAACTGCAATTGCCCGTTCCCATCTGCTATCAACTTTTCTCTATGCCTCACCACTATTCTCCAACTTAAACAAAACAGATCTTAATAAACTATCATCCTGCTATAACCACATTGCTAGATTTGCTACTGGCACAGCCTATCGGACACACCACTGTCACAACATAAATCACCTAGGATGGCTTGAACTGCCAAGCCTACTGCAGTTCAACCAGCTAATAGTGGCACATAAAGTCCTTTACCAACCATAAAATACACCTGCACTAAAAAATATTATCAGCCCCTACACCAGCACCCGGCCACTGCGATCATCCACTTGACTCCTAGTTCAAACATACAAATCCAACTACTCAGCTGGGAACTCTCTGTTTGCCAACTCTGTTGGAAAAATATGGAACAGACTCCCAGCTAACTTGATTGTAGAACCCTCACTAACTCAATTCAAAAACAAACTCAAGAAATACTTCAAAACTCATTGGTTATGTCCTTGCACTAACCCCGACTAGTGACCTCTCTATTACTTAGGTGCCTTACCTTCAACTACTTCTAACTTTTTTCTACCACACCATTTCAGGAAGGGTCAATTGTATAACTGCTGCTCAGTGTGTCTTAAACCTGAATGTAATGTTATGTATGCTTAACTTTGAAAATAATGTTATGTTTTGTAAAGTGTTTTATAATAAGTACTATATGTGGTAAATGCTGGTATTGCTTATGACTGTAATCTGCTTAAAACTAGCATTTACTAAATGTTCAATGTGTATTATTATCTTGGAGCTTTTCTCCCCGGGCCTCTGCTGAAAATGGACATGTATCCAGTCGGACTATCCCGGTCAACAAATGTAAAATGAATAAATAATAAAACATAAATTACTTCAAGTCCAAGTCGATGTGTATTTAGGATTGGGTTTGCAAATTCTACCCGATCTATTTACATAGAGATTCTCACTGGGTTTAGCAATGGGGGCAGTCTCTGAGGATTAATTAAATACTGGAACATTTGGGTTTACATCAGAGTTGTTTGAAGAAAGTACACTGTCCTTTTGAATTTGAACATTTGATGAGTCACTCTGGAAATTACTTGTTGGTATATGCAATCTGCTGTGGCACTGGTTCTGAGACAGGTAACACATGTCTATGATTCCTTCTGAAATACATTCCTTCAGATTAGAGGATGTAAGATCACAGTTCCTCACAAATGTACTTCATGATTCCTACAAGATCATAACCATTGGATGTTTGCATTCTCACAACTTCTCCTTGTAACAATGGTCATAGAGGTTTACTGGTTTTATCATAGAACAACTTTTATGACTGATGTTTTCTCGAAAGTTGACCCCTGACCACTCTATTGCTCTTTGTGTTTGGTACTAACAATTGTTTGTTGATTGGAAGACTTGTTTATGTCTCTCTGGAGTCAGTCATCAAGCAAGTGAACCAAGTAAGTTGTCTCGAGGAATGTTTCTGAGATTGAGTAAGTTAAAGGAACACATCGGCACCATCTCTTTTCAATTTCTCCAACAAGTGCTTTGCACTCTGAACTGCACGTTCAGCTAAACCGTTGGCTTGTGAATACTCAGGACTAATGGTAATATGAACAAAGTCCCAAGACTCAGCAAATTCTCTTTATTTTTATTTATTTTATTTTACATTTGTTGACTGGGCTGGTCCAACTGGATATATGTCCATTTTCAGCAGAGGACCGAGGAGAAAACTCCAAGAGAAAAAATACATGAATATTAATAGCAACGTTACAAAAATTCACTCAGAAAAAATATATAAAATAGCACTGACATATATTCCTGAAGTAAACACAAATTAGCAGTGACATATATTACAGAAGCAACAACAGGAAATTAATTACAGGATAAGGGAGTTCAAAATTAAGAAAGATAGCAGAAAATAAGTTTTTGTACTAATTTGTAAGCAGGACAAAGTGAACATGCTAGTGGCATTAGGCAAGCCAATTTTGTAATGTCTGTGCTGGACGTCAAGTTAAGAAGTAGGTCAATTTCAAACCAATTTGAGTAAGAGTCCACTAACACCCAGTAATGTTGACCATTTCAATCAAAAATATCTGCAGCAACCATTGGCCATGATAATTAAGGAATTTGGTGTAGCTAACATGATTCTTTTTGTTGATGTGGTTTGCTGTTATTGCAAACTGAACATGCTAAAGTTTCCGTCTCTATACCTTCAGACGTTTCCGTCTCTATACCTTCAGACATAGAAGGCAAAAATACAATGTCTCTAGCTCTTTTTTAGGTTGAATCAGTATCTGTGTGACCACGATGCAAAATTTTGATATATTCATGTTGTAATGCTTTAGGAATTACAACTGTTGAGCCTTTCATGATGATTCAGTCTTCCATCCAATGACCTCATCTCTGTAAGGAAAATACTGCTGAATGTCAAGAGGTAAACTGTTTTGTCCTGTTGGCCATCCTTGACTGATAACTTTTTTCAGCTTCTGCAGAATTGAGTTTGAAGCAGTGTAATTTCTATGTTCATCAAGCCGTGATGATGAAAAATGTCTGACATCCATGACTTCAAAGTCTGCTGTTTCATTTCCATGCTGCTCTGTTATTTGTCTGGGTGTGTGAGACAAAGCATCAGCAAGGTACAAGTATTTACCTTTTTTCTAAACAATATTGAAATGTACTTTACAATTTTAACATCATAAAACTGCAATTGAGCTGGTGCTGTATGCAGTGGCTTTTGCAAAATTATCACTAGAGGTTGGTGATCAGTCTGTATTTGGATAGGTCTGCCATAAATGCAATCATTTAATTTCAAACATGCAAACACAACTGCCAAACATTCTATTTGTGCACAATACGTCTCTGTTTGACTTAAAGTTCTTGAAGCATAGGCAACTGGTATTCATTCCTGAAGTCATGCTGGCCCAAGGATGTACCTTGAAGCATCACAAGAAAGAGTTACAGGTTTGTGAACATCATAATGTCCCAATGTGGGTGTACTGGTAATTTTCTTCTTCGGAATATCAAATCCTATTTGGTGTTGTTCCAACCAGGAGCAGTTTACATTTTTTGCATGTCAACTCACGTAATGGGGCAGAAAGTTCACTCATGTCTGGGATGAACTTCCCTAAATAATTGACCATACCTAGAAAACATTGAAAAGATGTGACATTCTCTGGAACTGGCATTTCAAAAATTGCTGTTTGTTTAGACAGATCTAGCTGTAAGACAGAACTGATAAACACATTTCTCACATAAGTAACTTCTTTCAGTTTGAATATACATTTCTGAGGATTCAGTTTAAGACTGACTTCACATGCATGGTCTAGAACTTTCCTGAGGTGTCTATCATGTTCGTCTTCACTTCACCATTGTGTCCAGCAATAATATCATCTACTATAATAGCACATGGATAACCAAAAAACATTTTGTTCCATGGCACATTGAAATACTTCACTGGAAGAATTGATTCCAAATGGCATTCTTAAAAAATCTGTATATAGCAAATGGTGTACCAAATATTTAACAATGAAGAGTTTCAATCCAGAGAAATTTGCCAAAAAGAGCCTTTTGCATCTAAGATGGGAAAAACAGTGGAAGTTGGCATGAGAGTGGCTACTTCTTCTACAGTATGCATCAAATGATTTGGATACTTAAGTGCTTTGTTTAAGTCTTGTGGACTGATACATACTTGAATATCATCTGAGTTTTTCTTATGAGCTATGACAATGGAGGATACCCATTCAGTCGGTTCTTCTACTGGAGTAAAGACACCTACATTTATCATTTTGTCCAGTTCAGCTTTCACTTTATTCTGCATTGCTACTGGAATGTTTTGTGTTGGTCTGACAACTGGACTTACTTCATGGTTTGACTTCATGGAATATTTGACTGGAAGTTTACCAAGCTCGTCTTTGAAAATATCAGCATATTCACTAAAAGTAGTCTGTGTAAAACACTCATTGTTCTTCATATGTGGTGGTCCTCGTTATTAAATGAAATCAGACCCATTCTCAGATTGTCTTTGAGGTCTAGTAGTGACTGCACATGTCTTTTGACTATGTAAAACTGCAAGTCATATCTGTTTCCAGCAGAATGGTCTGAAAGGACTACTGTGCCATCAGTCGGAATCTCGTCACCACCATAAATAACTAGTTTTGCAGACTTTCTTGAATCAAGTTTCTCACCAGCTTTTACTTTAGCAAACATTTCTGCTGAGATAACATTACACTTGGACCCAGTGTCTACTTTAAGCTGTACAGATTTCACATTAATTTGTACAGTACAAAATATTTCACTCTTTGCTGACAACCGATAGTCTACTGTATTAACTGATTCATTGATCACAGAGACACCATCAACATAGAAAGTTTGCTCACAGCTCTCAGAGTTTGCTACAGTCTCTACCTGATCTAATTGCTTCTTCAGATGCTCACTTTTAACAGAAGCCTGTTGCACTTTAGACTTGCAAAACCTTTTGAAATGATTCCACTGTTTACATTTGTGACAACGCTGACCAAAAGTTAAACATTTTTTCCATTTAGGTTCATGACTGCCTCCACAATTGAGAAAGTTAACAATGAGGTTGGGTGTGGCACTGCCTCTTGGTTTATATTTCTTTTTCATCTTAACTTTCTGCTGCACACTCTCAGCATTCACACAAGCAGATACTGCAAGCATGTTTTTTCTCATCTGTAAGCATATTTATGTGCTTTTCTATAATTTCATGTATTTGGCAAATCTCAGTGACTTTGTACAATGTTACTTCACTATCTTGAAGCAAAATCTTTCTCAATGCATCATTATTAACACCACATACAAAATGGTCTTTTATAACTTATCTTGCAGATCACCAAATCTGTATGTTTTTGCTCTATTTTTTAAGTTGGTAATATATGCTGCAATAGTTTCACCAGGCTTTTGATATCTTGTGTAAAATGTATGCCTTTCCATTGTAATATTCATTAAAAGGTTACATATTTCTCTAAATATTTGTTTTAAGCAATGAAGTTCTTCCTGCATTTCAGCCTGTGTCACAATATGGTAGTTCCCCGCACCCCTGCATACACAGCAGATGTATACACAAATGAACATTCTCACTCAATGGACACTGAGCCAGCTAAATTTAGAAGTATAAATGCTCTTGTATGTGAGTCTTTATCAGAAAAATGCAGCCTGTATGTAAATATCTTATTCTTGCTCAAACACTTTCTCTGCAATATTATCATCAAACACCAGCAGTTCATATCTGCAAAATCATTCTGCCATAACAACAAATTTATTTTAAATGTAACTCTAGACATGGGGGGGATTTAATAAAGCCTGCATGGTATTTTTTACTGTGTAGGCATTGTTTCATGCTGCCTACAAGAAAGTAAGCAGGTTTTAGATTCAGTATGCATTGCTGGATGATGAGCATGGATGTGCCAACACAGGTAGTTCCATGGCATGCAAATCACCTCATAAGCAGGTGAGTATCGTGCAGATGAGGCAGGTATAGTGATCCAGCAATCAGACAGGCAGTGCTTCAGACCCCGTGTCAGTGTCCATAGTGTACACGGAAAAATTCCATGTACAGGAGTTTAGAGAGACAAAAGGGGCTGTAAAATGTAGAAAGATGGACAGAAGTGGCATACCACATACAGGTATGAGCAAACCTACCCTCCGTATGTCTGAAAAATAAAAGGAAATAAGTTAAATTCAATTTATTTTTTTAATAATCTTGGCATGTTTGTGGGGCGTGCAGCAGTGTACAAACATACTTTATAAAAATATTTAAAATGTAAAAAACAAAATTATTATGTGACAGAAATGTATTACAAGACCCTGCATAGAGTCTCTACAATGATGCATTGGTGCTGTTGCTACCATGGTAGTGCTATGAAGTGTGTATTTTCTAGGCTGTGAGCATGGATCCCTGTGAAAATGAGATGGAGTTACTGAATAGCATAAAGGGGTAATCGGGTCCACATATCCCCTCTAGTAGGCAGAGAACCATGTTGGTGTTTACACAGGAGGTAGTTGACATCAGGGTAGGGTCTGTCCAGTTACTTCTAAACTTATTTCAGCTTAGCTGCACCTGTTTGTACAGTGCAGCTGTATGCTGAGCATGTCCTTTCAGGTGGGTGTGAGCTGAGCAATAACTTCTAAGCTTTGTTTAGCTAAGGGTCGCATGTTTCCATCTGTTTGTTCGACGTGCCACTGTGCTGACTGTGGAAGTCTGGGGGGTGTACACTAACTGCTAAGCTTTGTTTACCTACAGGGCATGCCTGTGTGGTGTGTTGCAGTGCTGAGTGTATCTAAACACTAATGACATATTTAGTTTTGACCCCTGTTTAACTTATCTTAAAGACTTTGGAATTTTAACTGAGAGAATGCGAGGGGCTGCTGCAGGTCTGCTACATCTGTATGCGCTGGATGCTGAAGTCAATGCTCCTGCTGCTGCTGACAATCAGCCTACGCAGAGAAGCAAAAGAGTGTTCAGGCCCAGGGTAACCTTCCAGGAGCTACATGAGCTAGAGATGGTAGACTGCTGTATGGTGGACAGGGACATACTACAAGAACTCACTGAGCTCTGCCTCACTCAACTCAGACCCAGAGTCAACAAAGGGGAACCCATCCCAGTAGAAACAAAGGTATGAGTAACCCTTAGGATACTAGCTACAGGTGCTTTCCAAAGACCAACTGGTGACATGATGGGGGTCTCACAGGCATCAGCATCCAGGATACTCCACCGGTTCATGGACGTCATGCTACCACATGGCAGTGAGCACATTTCTTTCCCCCTCACCACTGAGGTGAGGGCCAGCAATATGCAACACTTGTACTATGTAGCACACTACCCTGAGGTACTGGGTGCCATAAACTGCACTCATGTACACATCAAGGCACCACCCAGTGAGGAGGGTAGAATCTAGAGTCTATATCAACCGCAAGGGGTACCACTCCATCAACTACCAGGTCATGTGCAATGCCCAGGGGATTATCATGAATGTCTGTGTGCTGGCAGCCCTGGCTGTTGTCACGATTCCCATATCTAACATGCATCACAGCTGTGCCAGGAGTTTGCTCGGGGGACATCCCACATGGCCATTTACTGGGAGATGATGGCTATGCACTGGAACTGTGGATGATGACACCCATCAGAAATGCTTACCACCCACAGAAGAACACCATAATGAGCCACATGCACAAACTAGGAACACCATAGAGTATGTGTTTGGACTTCTGAAGTCAAGTGCCTCAATATATCTGGTGGAGCTCTGCAGTATACTCCAGCCACATGCACACAGACAGTCATAGTATGTGCCATGCTACACAATATTATCCTGTAGAAGCAGCTGCATCAGGATCTGCAAAGGGAAGGGATACACAGCCCCCCACCAGTGCCTGGGTCACCACACCACACTCACAGGAGGACTCAGAGGAGGAACCCCCTGATGATGTCTCTGTAGGCAGACGAATGTGTGCCTAGTACGCCCTGGCTTTGACTAAGAGACAACACATAGCACATTCACTGACAACTTAGGGCCCTAGGGACTGACACCTTACTCTCACTCACATACATATATTAAAATTGTTGATGCCAGGCAACCCATACAACCTGTACCTATCCATATATTGGCTGTGTACTGCTTGCATCACACAGAGTCATCCCTGTACTACGGTTCTGTCACCTGCTGCATTTGCAAGGTATGTTTCTAACCTACACACTACTTGTAAGGATTACTATAATATGGTATTGTATGTATGGATCTCCTGCATTTATGCAAGGAAATATAGTGGGCTATTTTGACAGATGTAACATTTACTATGTGTTCCCTAATAATCAGTAGGCCTCATGGTTGGAATATTCATCACATCAGTAAAGGGAGATGTTAAACAGTGGGTCACATGATATTTGGACTACTATCTATCCCAGTAGATCATGTGCTGTTGTTCCCCCACCCCCAACACAGCAGTGTTCCCATATAACTGCTTGAACAGTAAGTCAACAACGGTACATATATCAGCAGACCTGGCAATCTCAGAGCTGTAGAATAGTAGCTTAATCACAAGAACAAAGCTTTCAGGTTAAAGAAAATTATTTGACTACTTTTGGAAACCTCTACAACCTAAGCACTCAACACTCCTCCACTCACTATTGGATGGTGATATTCATCCAAACCCTGGCCCACACTATACCCAGACCATAGGAAACTACAACAATAGCACAACTAGGCATGCTCTACCTAACAAATCTACCAATTCGTTCACTATAGCCCATCTCAACATACGTAGTATTTGCAACAAAATTTCTCAAGTCCATGCCCTGCTAGATGTCAACCAATTTGACATACTCTGCCTATCAGAAACATGGCTAAAACCTAGCATTAAAAACAACAAAATCTCCCCACCTGGGTATGACATTATTAGACTTGACCGCTCAATAAAAAAGGGGGGAGGTGTAGCAATTCTCTATAAAACCCAGCTACAAATCAGTACTATAAATCTGAACCTTCCCATAGTCAATAGTGCTGAAATAATTTGCTCTAAACTTCAAGTCAACAAAAGAAAAGCCATATATATAATTTGTATGTATCTTCCCCCAGGAAATAACATTTATGCTCTTGAAAATATCCTCAGTTGACTCTCCACTAATCTCCCACAAGAAACATATATCTTAGGTGACTTAAATATTAATTGGAATTCTTGTAACAACTTAAACCCCACCTCCCACATAAACCTACATGGCTTCTCACAACTAATTACCTGCCCTACCAGAACTAATAAAAACAATAACAAGGATACCACTTTAGACTGGATACTTACTAACACCCCCCAACAAACCTATAAAACTGGCACCCTTCCAGATGATCTAAGTGACCACTCTTTAACATATATTATTAGGCATAAAACCAATCTAATCCTTCAAAACACAGTCAGAACATTATGTTCTAAAAAGCAATTTAACTCAGAATCCTTTCTGACAGAACTGAGACAATGTAACTGGTCTCCTCTAAAATTTCTTCCTCTCAATGATGCAGTACAGTACTTCAATTCCATATTTTTTGCTATTCTTGACCAGCACACACCAATACGTACTATCAGGACCAAAGCCAAACCTGCCTCCTGGCTGACCAACAATACTAGACAAAAAATCACTATCAGAAACAAATCCTGGGCAAAATGGCGTAACACTAAGAATCTAGCTGACCGTCAAATCTTTAGAGAATGTAGAAACAGTACAAAAAAAGCCATCCTGACAGAAAAAACGAACTACTACCTTCATCTACAACAAGCATCCAAAAAGGAACCTAAAAAATTCTGGACCAGCATTAATAATCTTCTATCCCCAGGGCAATCTATAACACCTGACCCACAAGACTCTAACCCAGAAAATCCTACACAAACAGCTAATGCTTTCAACTCTTTCTTCACAAACAATATTCAAACTTTTGCTAGCCACCTATCTCCAGATACCTCTAAGCTACTTCCATCTTTTGCTAATCCACCCCCCCATTTCATCTACTACCTATTCCTACTTCCTTTATCTCATCCTTACTCCCAAACCTTAAACCTACCACCCCTTCCGCAGACAATCTTCCTGCTGAATTCCTGCAAATAGGAGCTAAAGCCATTGCCTATCCCATTTCTATTTTGATAAATAGATCTATTAATGAAGGAACTATCCATTCAATCTTGAAGATATCTCACATCATCCCACTACACAAAGGGGGAAACTCTAGGGACTTCTCTAACTATCGTCCTATAGCACTATTATCCCCATTGCTAAAATTTTGGAAAAATGTATCCATAAACAACTGCTAAACCACCTTCTACAAAACAACCTACTAGCCAATTGTCAGCATGGTTTTAGACCTTCCCACAGTACCACCACCGCACTGCTCTCATTTACAAACTCCATCAACTTTAATCGCAATGAAAATAGTCTTTCATCTGCACTCTTCATCGACTTATCTAAAGCCTTTGACATGGTGAACCACCAACTACTTCTGCACATACTGACTTCTCTTTCACTTGATACTCTTGCCATAACTTGGTTTAAATCTTACCATGAAAACCGACAGCAGGCAGTATTTTGGAAAAATTCACTATCTGATCATCTTCCCATCTCTCTTGGGGTGCCACAAGGCTCCATCTTAGGCCCACTTCTTTTTTCCATCTTTATCAACGACCTGCAATCAGCTATCCCAAATACTATCTGTATTCAATATGCAGATGATTCTACCATTATCTGTACATCTACCTCTCAAACAGAACTCCAGTCTCTTACCCAAAAAGCCTTTAACACTGTAGAACAATGGTTCTCACATCGCTGCCTACTACTTAACCCCAAGAAAACTAAACTGCTTCTCTTCACACCTACCAAGGCACATACCCTTACACTTCACTATCACATCCAATGACAGTACTATCATTTCTCCTGATGCTACCACAAAATTACTAGGAATAACAATAGACAACAATCTAAACTTTGACAATCATATCAACACTACTATAAAATCAGTGAACAAAAAAATAGGAACCCTATACAGAATCAAACCCTTTCTTACTCCACTTGCAAGAACTACGTTAGCCAGAACTCACCTAATCTCTACTTTACTCTATGCTTCCCCCATATACACCAATCTATCAAAGAAAAACCTCAACAAGCTAGTAATATCTTACAATAATATTGCTAGATTTGTTACAGGATCCCCTTTTAGAACACATCACTGCCTGAACCTAAAACAACTAAGCTGGTTAGAACTTCCTAATCAGCTCAAACTTCAACAACTCATAATAGCCCACAAAACCCTGCACCAACCCTCCAAAACTCCAATACTCTCTTGCCACATCACACCTTACTATAATCAGAAACAGCTACTCTTCAAGCAAACTATTAATCAAAACCACTATATCTAAAAACTCTGCAGGTGACTGCCTGTTCTCAAACTCTGTTGGAAAAATATGGAATAAATTACCCTCAGATATCTCATCTCTGACTTCTCTCCCACTTTTCAAAAGGAATCTAAAACTGCATCTCAATACAAAATGGCTATGCCCCTGTAGTAACCCAGACTAATACTATTTATTTTCTTGTCTTCTGCCTTTTTTCCCTACTACACCCTATAACTCAACACACACTGCCTGCTCTCCAACTTTGGTGGAAAATATGCTATAATCAACCCTCAGATATCTGATCCCAGACCTCTCCCCCACTTTTTAGACCCATCTACACAGTACTTCTTTAAAAAGTCTATGTCCTAATAACTCTACATGTGACTGCCTGTTCTCAAACTCTCTTGGAAACATAACGAGACTTACTCTGTTCTCCTTTTTTCTTTACTTTCCTTCTTCCCTATTTTTTTCTCTCTCTACACTCATTTCAGCTTTTCTTTACCTCTCATTACACTTCAGCATTCCTCTTATAAAATTTATGTATTAATTTTTTGTATTGTAATGTTCTTTGTGAAGCACATTACGTAGGTTGTAGTTTATGTATTTTTTGGTTCTCAGATTGTAATATGCAATCTCCTGATTAAAAAATTTTTTTATTTACTAGTTGTTTACTGTTAGTTTTATACTTGTTATTACTTCTTTTGTAACACCTTCTGAAACCATGTAATACTCATTGGAGCTTTTCTCCCTGGGCCTCTACTGAAAATGGACATATATCCAGATAGACTAGCCTGGTCAACAAATGTAAAATAAATAAATAAATAAAATAAACACTCTTCATCTTTAACCTAAAAGCTTTGTTCTTTTGATTAAACTACGCTACTCAGTTTTTTATTCTGTTGCGCTTTTTGTTCGAGCTGTGTTTCACTTAAATCCGTGATTGATTTGTTTGAAATCTCACAGCTGTAACATGGAACTCGATCAGACATTGTATCTCTCACATAACACAGGAGTAACAATGTACATATTTATGCTTTTGGTTGTGTGATGAATGACACTGCTCTGCTGGCAGCCTGTGTGGCTCAGTGGACTAGAGAAGTTAGCATGAGTGATGGTGTTGATGATTCTAATCTGGAAGCATTCACATCTTTTGCATGTGTGGTATTATTATGTTATTGCTTTCACAGACTGTCATACCTCTCAACCTCTCAGTGCAAGAAATCTGGACAAAGCCATAAAGAACTGGGGTTGCTAGAATAAAAGGTTTTGCATTATTATATATTGTCTGAAAGCTATAAAGTCTGAAACTGAAATGTTTGTCTTTATTTAATATTACTTAGTGACATCAGTATTCAATAATGTACCAGAAAACCACAAATTTTATAAGGATCAGACCAAAAATATGAGACAAAAATCTGGACATTCTGCAAACAGCTGTACAATTGAGAGGTATACAGACTGTCATTCTGTGCGTAGTGTAACATTTTGAACCTCAGACGTATATTAAGTACAGCAGACAGCTGGGGAATGCTGTGCACATTTTTATTTTATTTATTTATTTTATTTTATTTGCAGTTTGTTAACCGGGAAAGTCCATTGGACCAAGATGAGCCCTTTTTCAATAGAGGCCCAGGGAGAAAAGCTCCACGTACAGACATACAAAGCAAAAATCAACAGAAATTAGTACAAAATATTACACAATTTAAAACAAGTAAAAACGTATTGATATAGGTTCATAGGTTCATAGGTAAGTACTAGGCTATCTGCCCAAGGGCATTTATAAGACTAGCCAGAATGTGTTGGCTTTCCCCACGCCTTTAGATTAGTTCCCTGTGTCTCTGTCCAGCAGAGCCATTAGTTCACTGTGCCACTGTCCAGCAGAGCCACTGCAGTGATTCCCCGGGGTAAATTTTCTGTTTCCCATTCACCCGTCAAGGTTTCTCTTGAAGAGTGTTAGTGAGTGGCTCTGCCTGATGTATATTGGAATCCTGTTCTAAAGCATGGGGAGTCTCTGGGACAGGAATCTATCCCTCCAGCATGTCCAATTTATCATTGTGGTGAGGTTTATACCTCTAGAGCATGTGGCTCTAAAGGATTTGTTTTTTTTTTTTTTTTTAGGTGGAGCATTTCACATCAATTCTGGGTTGGACATGGCTGTTAGAAAAATATGTATTTGAATATATGTGAAGTGCTAGTTTAAAAGCAAAGTAGTATGTAATGCATTTTATTCTATTAATGATATAACAAAAAGGATGAATTCATGTGTAACTGCAAGAAGTTTTGAAACTGCAGTGTGGCTTGTAGCAAGTTGACCTCTGACCCTGGCAGTTGCTAGCTCAGCAAGTATTAATGTTTATGCTTTTCACAAGTGATTATCTGCTGGGTCAGGAAATTAAATGTGTGAAATAATGAAATCTTCTGCTCTTTCCTACTGGGATGATTTGGCCTTGTGTATGTGTTACTAGATAACACGCAGCTGTTGGGAAAGTGTTACAGGGGAGCAAAGAAGTGCATTAGAAGACTGAATCTGCTATTGTATTCGAACTAGTCTGAAGCCTTGAAAAAGTAACTTTACAGAAAGACATTATGTCTGACCAAGTGGTAAGCAAGGCCGTATTGTTACCAGAGGAAAACTTTTTAAAATATACAGCATCAGCAATAACTAATGAATAGAACACTGTAAGCTAAGGTGATGTAGATGCCCTGTGACATATCTCGTCAGTAAGGTGGGCACAACTTGATTGTAAAGACTATAAAAATTGTGTACTTCCTGTTTCAAGTCAGACAAAATTCTGTACTTGTAAGTTTTTTGCCTCCTGGTGTACACTAGTAAACTTTTGGACCTGAACCTCCTGTGTATTGATCTCTTGATTTTATTTAACAGTTTGGTCCTTCTTTTGCTGGAAATCCCTCAGAGCGCTACAGATCAGAGTCTACCGGTGGTCGAATACTGTGCAGGAGAAGTTACCGAAAAGGTTCTTCTTGGGTGAAAAGACCTCCGACTGAATTGTCGTTTAAAGAGGCTGGCCACTTTCTGATCTGTGGCCGAAGAGCGGATCATGGATGGCTCAATACCGGAGGCTCACGTAGGAAGACTTTTGCCTTTTTTTCTGTTTTAGATCAGGGACTGGGTTACAGTAAATATTGTTGTCAAGATTTGTTATGCAGATCAGGGACAAAAGGAATTACTGTATATTTGGTCATAGATCAGGGTAACAGAATAAGGTAGGCAGTTATTCTAGATAAACTGTGAAAAGGAACTGAAATTTTGATATCATGTGATAAGAAGGGTTACGTAACATTTTCTTATACCATGGGAAATCAGTGCACTAAAACATTGCGAGATCTGTCCCTAACCGAAGATGCAAAATATATGCAATCACAACGTCCTGATAATGTTAGGTATTATATGAAATGGGTTAACAAATATGAATTCGATGGTAAATTGGATAAAACTTCACTGGTTAAACTCCTTAAGCAACTGAAATCTGATGCGGGACGTCAGGCAAAAAAGCAACGCCAATTAGGCATTCCTCAGGCACACAGGTGGATTGAGGAAGCAAACCGTAGGGAACAGAAGACTAAAAATTCAAAAGCATTATTTTTAGACAAAGCAGATAATAACATAGTAATAGCAACAGCTCCTCCTCCCCTGCCTCCTCCAATGCCTTTTTCAGGATATGAAACAAGTGGACAGGCTGGTCTGTCTTCGCGTTATCCTGAGGTCTCAGTGAGACCACAACTGTTTGTTAGAGATCCTATTGAAACTAGGTCCCGTGCGCGTAAGATACATGGGGACACAGAATCATATCAAATAGAGGAAACCTACAGGATGAGAATGAGGAAGAGATATGTCCATTTATAGAGGTCCCAAATCCTCAGGCAGGACAGGCAGGGCAGGACCCAACTCTCTTAGTATACAGACCATGGACACCGGAGGATATCCGGAAAGCTACTGAGGGAATCCCCCATCCGAAAGTTAATTTTACAAAATTTTTAGAAGATTTGCAGGGCATGAGGTTGAGTTACCACTTGAATGGAGAAGAAGTAGAAAAAGTAATCAGACAAATTATAGGTCCAGATTGGCACATGATTTGTGGCACCTGGAATCCTCATAATGCAGAGCTTAAACCACTCCCACATAGTGACGCAGAACTAGACAACAGAGTGAAAGGTCTTACAAAAGAATCTCTGAGAAATGGAAACCTAGAGCAGACTGGACTTCCTAATCAGCTCAAACTTCAACAACTCATAATAGCCCACAAAACCCTGCACCAACCCTCCAAAACTCCAATACTCTCTTGCCACATCACACCTTACTATAATCAGTAACAGCTCGCTCTTCAAGCAAACTATTAATCAAAACCACTATATCTAAAAACTCTGCAGGTGACTGCCTGTTCTCAAACTCTGTTGGAAAAATATGGAATAAATTACCCTCAGATATCTCATCTCTGACTTCTCTCCCACTTTTCAAAAGGAATCTAAAACTGCATCTCAATACAAAATGGCTATGCCCCTGTAGTAACCCAGACTAATATTATTTCTTTTCTTGTCTTCTGCCTTTTTTTCCCTACTACACCCTATCACTCAACACACACTGCCTGCTCTCCAACTTTGGTGGAAAATATGCTATAATCAACCCTCAGATATCTGATCCCAGGAGGGGGCGTGGCCAAGGATGAACACAGGATAGCAGCAGATTTCTTCAGCTCCACCAATTTCATTACACTGACAGAAATTAATTACTTAAAAAATTAATTTTTGAAGTAATTTTCTTTCTAAATACGTTTGTTTTATATAGTTCTTGAACTATATCTAAAAAAGAAAGGAAATCTTAACAATATTCCTGTCAGAAATCACTGTGGAAATTTTCCTGTCAGTTTATCAGTCTGAAATGAGTTCCAGTAAGACAAATTCTCAAGACTCCAGCATCAAGAAAGAACTTCAGTCTCTGATAATTATAATCCAGCAACTTACCGATAAAATGGATAAAATGGATACTAAAATAGACACCTTCATAGAAAAAACTACAAAACAAATAGACCTGTTACATACAGACCTGCAACAATAGAAGATCCAGATGACAGGTATAGAAG